>NW_009709347.1:0-20170 GCF_000703405.1 Apaloderma vittatum
CACCCCTCTGCCCCCCCAAAACGGCAAGGGAACGAGTTACAGACTGGAAAGAAAACTAAACAGCTTTAATGGGACAATAATAGGACTGATAAGGGAATAACTAAAATAATGAACTCTGTACAAAGTCGGTAGGGAACGCGACTGTCCCCCGAGAGCAGTCCGCAGGGGCACAGAAGCTGGATTTTGGGAACACAGAATCACAATCAAAGGCAAAAGGTCTGACAGAGCCCTCCTTGGACACCGCCCACTGAAGAAGAGACCTTAACCCCTGTGATCCCTCACTTTATCCCGAATATGGCGTACGTGGAGTGCAATACCTTGTTGGTCACCTGTCCGGTCTGTTCCTCAACCGTTACCTCCCTTTTACTTCCCGACACCCCCAGCGTGGCACACAAGATCCAGCTGTGACCTCGGTCACTACAGGAGCAAGTGTCAGCCAGAGCCTTTTGCATCCCCAGCCCTGGCAGTCCCTGCAAACACGGGGCGGTGTCACTGCCAGCAGCCGGCACCGGCCGCACCAGCACGCTGCTGGCTTCAGTAAGTGCCGCCTCTCAGAAGAGGCCGAGCTGGAAAGTAAGAATCACTGAACAGAATTGAGTCTGTTTAGCTCAGACCAGGACACAGAGCTTTTACCTTTCATTATAACTCCCAGGCAATTGCACATGGAAAGAAAGTCCCATCCTGCAAATAACACCCCTCAAGCACCACACGGGAGAGGCACAGCGTTCATAACACCATGAAAACCCCGGCTGCACTTTCTGCCTATGCAGGCGTTTATCCACGTTCTGCTGCCCTGACAGTGGTGGGTCTCACAAACAATCATGGACTGCAAATGCCATTCATGCTGACAAAATTAAATAAGCCCTTTCAAGCCAGTAGCGCTGCACTCCTTCCCCCGAAAGGACTATTTTCCTCGGGGTGGAGGGGGAAAAAAAGTCTCATTCAAAAGGGCAGACAATTGTCACAGAGTTGGTTGTTGCATTCTGGCCCAGAACAGAGAGAGACAGCATTGAAAATCAGCATCTGGTATCAAGGAAGATGAAGTGCAGCAACATTATTTCTTAAGTTACCCAGCAAAGACACAGTGAAAAACCTCTGCGTTGTGTATGTAAAACTGCGTAAGTCACCCATGATTTTGTTAGATACATACAATAAACCAATAGTTGTTATCAAATAACAACTCTAATAAGACCTAAAAAATATTCCTGGATAATTCTATTATAGGAGGTGCCACTGCGTTTTCCACTTTGCTTCTGGGAAACACATAATCCAGTCCTGGTCCCTGCCAGCTCATCACCTCTTCCACTTCTGACAATAATACATAATACAATGCCCTAGAGCACTCATCTTCTAAAATATCAACAATTCCAGTTCTGAGACAAACTTACAAATATTCCTGACACTTACCAATGGTGTGCAGGCTGGAAATCGCATCACGCATCACGTAAGCACTGGGAATTAGAGTCTACCGCACATTCTTCATGTCTCATCATTTGCATCCAAACGTGTGCCCATCATGTTTTCTCCTTGGTTTTGTATTTACCCAAATTTACAGTTTTGGTTTGACTTTGCTAATACCTCATCCTGTCGTTTGTGCTCTGATTTCTGCAAATAAAATTTCAGGGCATGACTGGCTGGATGGGGAAGCTGATTAAATGAATGCCCATTTTCCTGAACTGAGCCAATATGTCAAAATGGGTTCTTGTTAATGAAACTGTGTGAAAATAACTAATCCCAGACTTTACCTAGACATATCTTGAGATATCTAAAAGTCAAGATTTCTGGGCATAATTGGTATAGTTTAACAGCAAACAGTGGTTTAAAGTAAGATGTTATGCATTGCTTGTGGTGCCGAGGGTCCTTCTGGGTTGCATGCCCTCCACCTGAGCCCGACACAGCACAGAACTGCAGTTTTCCAACCAAGAGTTTGGCTGTGGTCTGCAAAGAGTTTAACCCAGGGCTTTAGGAAACTTGTAGAAAAGGAAAGCAAACTCACAGCTAGCCCTGCACCAAGGCGTGCCAGAAAGTTCCTAAGCTTTTCAGATTTACGATCAGTGTTTTTGCTGCTCTCTTCCAGCCCAAGACTGGCTGATAGAGCTGTGGGCTGGCTGGGTGTTGCTCCACCCAAAGTGGATGCTCATGGTCCTTACTGCGTACTCTCAGAGCTCTTCCCTGGACAAGAGTCCTTCTTTCAAAGCAGAGTCCAACAGGCAATACAATTAAATCCTCTGCTGTCTGTATTGCCTTGAATTATTTTATCAAGACACAAAATGCAGCTTATTCAACCCCTCCTGACCTTACACATCTTCTGTTTCCATCTCGCACCCTTTGCTCAGGGATCGGTGACTCAGCACGGCAACGTTTGGCCTTGAACAATCCTGCCCACAATAAAAACAACAGTGAAAGCAGCCAAACCCCAAACCTCCTGCTCTCAAGATAGTCCCTTTCCCTGGTAAAAACTTGAAAAATCTTTGAAGAGGCATGTTTTGCCTGTAGTCCCAGGCAAGCATGACTTTCCCCAGGAATTTGGAGCCTGCCTTTGTGAAAAAGTCAAACAGGCCGATAGCACATGCTACGTCGCTGGCTGGGCTCCAGGACGATAACCTCGTCAAAGCACAACCAGCAAATGAATAAAAGGCGTGGGTGTGTAAATGAAAGCAAGTCCCTGCTGACTTACATGATGAAATGTGGCTGCTCTCCGATTACCACCCAAGTAACACATCAGGGACTGGGCAGGTGGAAACGTGGGCACCTCAACCATCTTCAAAGTCAATCGAGAGAAGGTATGGTTTGACCATTGACACATCAAAAACAACAGTCCTTTTTCTAAGCTCCTGCTTACATTCTGCTTTCAGTAACAAAGACTGAAAAGGCACTTTAGCTACACTCTCAGCTAAACATACAGAGGTTTTTGCCCGTGTCCTCCCTGGAATTTGAAGATATTTGAGCAAGCTGAAGGAAAAAGAAATTAAAAAAAAAAAATCTGAAGCACAGTATTAACTGTTGGATTCATATTGCAAATCATGAAAAGCCCTCCTGGACTGTATACAGAAAGTGGAAGGTCCATAAGCTGTTTAATGAGGTGTCAGTGGAAGACTTTCAAGAGCTTTGCAGGGCACGTGACAAGATAAATACAAGCATATTTTCACAGTTTCTGGGTGCTTTAAAGAGTTACAGTAGTTAGTTGATGGGTTAACTGAAGGCTGCCTCCAGAAATTAAAGCAGCAAAGAAAGGTGGAAGGGATCCTGAACCGATAAATACCACCCTGTTACCAGGGAGCCTGTCACAGCTGCAGCTGGAAAACCACTGCTCTCCCAGTGCCAGCACGCATGAGGGGAGGTTTTTCCCCTTTATGTTACTTTCTGAACCCTGAAAACAGGTTTTAATACCTGAAATACTTTCAGCTTCCAGCAGAGCAGGCACAAGCCAGCGCCAAGTACTCTTCGAAATCTCAGCCTCGACGTGTTGCTTACGTTTACGTCCTTCACTGCAAAGCCGAGGGCGAGCAAGAGCGCTGTGCTCTGAACAGAGACGGGAGTCAGGGGTTCCTCTTTCCTACCAGCACCAGGTACTCCTCTTCACATGCACAAGGTCAATAATTTTCTGTAAAACACACTGGAAAAGGGGTTGCAGCAGTCCAGAGCGGGGGTGCCTCTTGTTCAGCCCCTCAGCATTCCAGCGCAGCGGGGCTAGGAGCTGAGGCTCCTCTGGATGTGTCCATGATAGAGAGCAGCCCAAGCAGGATTTCTGGAGCTCCGGATGAGATCCTGGCTGCTAACATCCCACTGAAGCCTTATTACAAGTCCAAGCTCAGATCTGGCCTTCACAAATGCCTCTCTCCTGGCATTACTTGCCAGTGAGCCTTCAAGAAGCAGCAGGACATGTTGCTGGAATTTAAATGAATCATGTAAAATCTACTAACTATGTCTTTTTGAGTCTTATTATATAGGAAAGTTGGTAAAATCTGTTTTAAAACGGCAGATAAGCCTCCCAACAGTTGCAGAGAGCTAAAATTGCAGTGAATATATTTTGTTTCTTGCTACAAGAGCTCACAAGAAGCCAGGGAAGGTCCTGGAGATGAAGGGACTGCAGGACTGGTAAACCTGGCAAAGGAGCTACACCCTTGCATTTAAGCCTGTAAAAACCCCAAGACAGCGGCGTGCCCATTTCAGAGGTTATTTCAAAACGAACGGAGAAGAGGGGAATAAAAAGTTTCAAGTACCACTTCGCCACATTTCATTTGATGTCAAACTGGTTGTTTAGTTTTGCCTGCGAGAGACTCCACCCTCCTTGCAAAGCCCCCTTAAAACCTGTGCAGAATTTATCCCAGTAGAGCTCCCGCCTTGCGCTTAACGGTTACACAGGCAAATCAAAACAAATGTCCTCAGTCCCGCTGCAGAGGATTCAGATACCTGATGCCTTGGAAAGCCACTGCCCCGGAAAAAAAAAGGATTTCCACTTGGACTGAAGTGCTTTCTGGCTTGATACTTCCAATTGTATTTTCTTGGCCCTACAAACAATCTGAAGGAAGATATCACCTGTACTGACCTGGAAAACACCTTTGTCCTCATTTTTTCTTTATTTTCTTTCTCTTTTTAGAGGAAAAAAGAAACTCCTGGGGGAGAGTTGTTTTCCTGGTTTTGCTCTTCAAGCATAGGTTAAAATGCCAGGCAAGGAGGAGACCTTCAGTATCGCCCGTCAACTCTTGGAACTGCACTGCCTCACTCGGAAAACAGGATGAGAGGACATGAGACATCTCATCCGAATGTCTTTCTAACAGCCCTTAGTCATGTGCATGGGGATTCATAACACCAGCATCTACTGCAGGGAAATGAGCAGATGCCAGAAGATTTTATTTTATGCTTAGCTGAGAAAAAAAGAACATGAGCTCATTTTCCATTTTAAATGCTAGCAATAATTCACAGGCTTACTCCCTCGAGGACAGCAGCAATTGGACGGCAGTGACCCAGTTTACTCAGTCAGCGTGGCAAATTGCTTTGTGGGCTATCACCTATTCCTTCATCGTTATCACATCCATCGTGGGCAACGTCACCATCATCTGGATTATTCTTGCGCACAGGAGAATGAGGACTGCTACCAATTACTTTATCGTTAATCTGGCCCTTTCGGATTTGCTGATGTCTGCTTTCAACACCATCTTCAATTTTATCTACGCCAGCCACAACGTCTGGTATTTCGGTGAGGAATTCTGCAGGTTTCAGAACTGGTTCCCCATCACTGTGATGTTTGTGAGCATTTACTCCATGACAGCCGTGGCTGCGGAGAGGTAAGAGGCGAATGGAGAAGATTAAGGCCCAAAAAATTCACTGTAAGTTACACAAAAATTATTGCAATACTTTGTGCGATTGGCTCCCACCTACCATGTCCTTACGAACAAAGTGTGAGGAGTGCCAGGCAAAAGACTGTGGGGTTAGATGCTAGTTATGGCACGAGAGGCTCTTCTCTCTTATCCCTGGTGTGAATCACACTCGAATGTGTAACAAGTGGAAATGGCTGATATTTTACTGTTCCCGCATTACCAATCACAAATTTTTTCCTGGGCATCCTGCAAACTCTGCTATTTTGTTTTAAATCACGAGAAGGACCCCTCACTTGGAGAGAGCTGGAGCGATACGGATATGCTGCAAGGTGCTGAAAGCATCAGCACCCACAATCCCACTTGCGAGACCACCAGAAATAATGGGAATTAGATCAGAAATGGCAGAGTCTGCTCCAGTGGTTCACAAAAACGACTTACTCCAAGAGGGAGGAAAGTAATTACTGTGATTCTGTTTGTCTTCTGAGGTAATCTGGTATTTTCATAATACTCTCTTTCCATCTGCCAAGTCTCTTTTATTTGAGCTTAAATTTGCAGAGCCCAAATGTGTTTACAGGTCATTGTTAAATAGCGTGACACTGGTTTTCTTTTTACTAGAAAGCAGCCAAAAGGCCATGGGAATTTCCTCTCTTAACAGCAACAGCGTGTAAAAGAAGTAGAGGAGGTTAAGCTCCCTTCTAGACTCTCTGCCCTTCTTCCCTCCATCCTGCTTCCTCCACTCCCTGCCTGGCGCTGGGAACATCTGCACCTTCTCCATCCTGCATCCCTGCCACAACCGCACGGCGAAGGGCTTTGCCCTTTTCCTCCTTTATTGAGCCCTCCTGTCGGCTTTGCCATTTTCTTTTGGGTTTCCTCCCATTCCTTATCGGGCAACGGAGGGGCACTCCCAGCTCTCTCGGGAGCCACCCAAAGAGCATCGCTCCGTGAGTCATCAGGGTCACTTTTGTGACCTGGTTTGCTCAGGCAATCAAGCGACAGACGAGTCAAACCAGATAGAGAAACAAGCGGGAGGAAAGGATGGCTTTGCTTGTCTCGCAGACTGCAATGTTTGTGTGCTCAAGGACTTAACCAGAGGGGCGCTTTTTTTTGCCTTCCCATTCTTGCCAAAACCTGCACCACCAGAGCCAGGGTACGGCCATGGTCGCTGGAAGGATTGCTGACAGGGAGAAGCATGGCGCTGAGTGACGTGTTTGTGAGCCCGCAGTTGTCCAGATGAAAGCAAATCCCTATTTAGAAGCAACGGCAGCCCAGTTTTAGACTCCGATACCCTTCTGCTGTTCCTGGCCTTAAATCAAGGGTTGTTGGTAACTGCTATTTTATGCATGTGGTCTGCCAAAGAATTATTACTACTATTATTTTTTTAAATAAATCCATTTCCTTATGTCTCCCTACTGTCGTTCCCTGGTGACTTTTGGGGAAAGTACCTATACAGCCAAAACCTTTTTAGTCACGTGGCACAGTTCAGAGCGAAAACTTGGCACCTCACTGCAAACCATATTTAGCTATTTTTTGCTTAGCCTTAAAATAGACTCTGACACTGTCTCCTGGAAACTCATGGCTTCCATTTATTGTTATGAGAACTTGCATCTATGTGGGCTCCACTGTTTAACTTCAATAAAACAGTATCTTTTGAAGGGGTTTCTTGAGAAGTGACAGCTCTGTAAGTCATCTTTGTCTGCTGTGGAAAAGGGCTCGACATCGCGTTTTAAGATCTGTTTCACCGTCTCGAGCTGCTCTGTGCACCGGAGCAGCTGTTTCCGCAGCGCTCCAGGGAGAAACGTAGAACATCAGCTCAAGTTTCACACTCCAGTTAGCAAAGTCTCCCAAGGACCTTTTCGGAAAATGTACAGGAACATCCAAAAAAAAAATCAGCTTTGTTTTGTCTGCGTGGGGCGAGGACCAGAGAACGGGTGCCAGAAGTATGGTCCCAGCATCCCGGGACATCGCCAAGAGCAGGGGAGCACAGGATTATCCAAGAGACAGCACAGAAAGAGGGTCAAATTTTTTGCTCCGAAAACCAGGAGGTGATTGTCATTTTACGCTCTTATTTTGCTTTTGTAACAACCGTGACGAAGAGTATGGAAAGCGTGACCAGAAATGCATAATTGATTATGTTACTCATGATGATACCATGCGTTTCAACGCAGGGAACTTAAAACCAGAGCGTGCCCTGGGCTTGCGAGTAATCCAATAGTCAGATGTGCTGTGAGGGCTCCGAGCAGGTGTGGGACAAAAGGGTCAGCCTTTCCCTTCCACTGTAAGCACAAGTGCTCGAGCACTCACAGGCAGAGGTGGATGGCACAACAGTTTTCCATAGCTAAAAATCAGATACTCAAGACTCCAGACCGCTGTCGTGATAATACAGGGTGTTGGAAGAGATTGATGGAATTAGGGGGAAACAGTGTTTGAGGGGTTTTTTTTGGTAGACCAAGGAGAAAAAGGCACAGTATTAAACAGTGCATAACTCCAAACTAACACAAACTTCACAGCACAGAATTTCAGACCAAATGCATAAAGCAGTCAAAAAATTACTTTTAAAAAAGAGGAGGGACAAGAAAAAAACCCCAAAATTGAAGTGAGGGGAATACTTGTGAAGAACATATGCAGAAGACATAGATGACTGCTTCCATCCACATGGGTTTAATATATTCTGCTCTAAGATTTGCAGTCATTCTATTCAAAAAAAGGATTGAACTCCTCCTAATTATAGATAACCTGGAACCTATCAAAATGTCTCTATAAACAAAGCCCACTATACCGTCCTGGTGAGTTTTTACACTTGCTGTGTTTGTTATATAGTTTACCAACACAACTGTAAAAGCATTACCTATTTTTCTTGCAGGTACGTGGCAATAATTCATCCCTTCAAGCCCAGGCTCTCTGCTGGAAGCACCAGAGTCATCATAGCGATCATCTGGCTGGTGGCATTTGGGCTTGCCTTCCCGCAGTGCTTCTACGCCGAGATCATGACAGACAAGGGAACGACAAAATGCATCGTCGTCTGGCCCGATGACGTCGGATCCAAGCACCAGCTCACGTAAGAGAAACGACGAAACTCCCAATACGTGCTAAAAGCTAGCTGGGAAATTCACTTCATCTCCAAACCGTTGGCTGCAGGCAGCACTGGAGAGAGAGGGAAGGGGGGGAACAATAGCAGCAGGGGAAAATGGGTCTGGGGCAGCCTGTCTAAACTGAGTTTAAGTGGAAAAAGCTGCCAGGTAATAAAAAAAAAAAAAGATTAAAAAAAATCTAAAAAATTTAAAAATCATGGTTCAGGGCACAGAAGGGTGATGCACCATCCTCCTCTGTTTTGAAAACTGGTTATAAGATCTAGAAACCTTAGATATACAGAGCTCAGTGGATTTAAGAGGAACTAGTGCTGAAAGCCTCTAACCAAGTTCCAAGTATTTTGGTTTTTCTCCCTGCATCAAGAAGGAAGGAGCTGGGTATCTTTAATGCTGAGAATTAGCTAATTCTTACAGTCACAAGCTAATCAGCTAAAAATTATGCTGCTCTTTGTGGAGGGGATGGGAAAAAAAAAAAAAAGGAGTGTGTTTCAAACATCCTAAGGTTTTATAGACTGACTTATCTGGGCACACATCTGCGCTCCCAAAACTCACTGCAATTTCCTCCTGCTTTAAAGCAAGATTGTTCAGACAGATGAAACAAGCCACACCCCTCATTTAGGGGATCTGCTGTGATTAATCATTACGCAAAGCACGTGATACACCAAGCAGCTTCAGGAATTTATCAAGCAATATTTATGCAAAATAGTAATGGAAGGACTCCGGAAAAGGAACAAATCAATTAACAGAATGGAAGCAATTTCTCAAACCAAAACGAAATGCTAAACTCTCCATGTCCGTTCTTTACCGTGAACGCTTTTGCCCAGCTCCATGCACCAGGGATGTTTTTTCCTTCTCGGTCTTAATCTCTGGCAGAAAGCTAAATGCCTCCTATGGGTAGTTATTACCAAACTAACTAATTTTCACACGAATGAGTGCCAAGTTCTAGGAGCTTCATGAAAGTTTAGCCAAGCTACAACATATTCAAAGCACTGGTGGTCAGTTGTCCCCAGTCTCCTGAGTCACAGAAGTGCAAAATCAAGCTCACCTTGTCACTGATGGCTATTTAATTCAGATGAAAAGCGTGAGGTTTGTTTCTCCTGCATCCCTGGTTCGGGCAGGACCGCAACAAGAGGTTCCCAGCATGCTGACAAAACCTCTGCAGGTGGGAATGGCTGGTCCAGAACTCAGCAAAATAATGGGGCAGGTTCTCTCTGGGACCATCAGCTGAAGAGCAGCAGGATACATCATTCACCAGCTCACTCTCCCTGAGCAGCGTCAACTTTGCAAGAGGTCTCCTAGATAGCAGCACTCCCCAGAAATCATCCTGAGTGGTGGATCTGTTGGAACAGACCACAGAGAAAAAGGCAGGTGCAACCATTCACATGCTTATCCAAATACTGAGGAAAAGAAACACTAGGAAACCCAAAGAAATGGAGAACTGGGCTCCTCTGTTGACTGTGGGTCCTCCAAACCCTTTGTAGTTGAGTTAAACCAGCCTTCAAGATTTGTAGACTTCAGAATAGAGGAAAATCTTTTTCTGCAGGAAAAATGTCTATAGTTACGATAGAAACAAGTTTTGTTTTGTTTTGTTTTAAAAAAGCAATACACTACTGTGACTGCCAATGATGGAGAAATATTGGATATGAAGGGACTGAATTTGTACAAGTTTACCAAAACAGTCTTAACCACATAGAAATTTTTTTTGTCAGAGACAGGTTCATTTCGTAGCAAAAATACATGACTAAATGATGTCTTTTTTTGCTAGGTGCTCAAACTTAGGCTCCCATCCTCTCCTCCTCCTAGGACAGGACCTCCAAAAGGGCTTTGCTGTGTGCCACACTCAGTATATTAAGACCTTCCAAAGATGTACTGCCCTGAGGATGATTAGGAAAAGTGGAAAACAGGCAGGGACAAGCTCACCACGTTTTGCAAATAATTTCCCGCTCTGGTATTTGCAACCACTCTGAGAAGCAAATGCCACCGGGTGTCCCAGCACCCATTTCGACTAAGAAAAAGCTCATTTGCATCCAGCCTTTTGTGGTCATTGCCAGCAGCCTGAGCCAGAGCCCTCCCGCCTAATCCTGGATTTTTTACACTGTTTATGTCAATTTGACAGCTGCTGTAAGTGAGCGAGCAGGTCATTCCCTCCCCATAAATGGTGGGTTTGACTTAAAATAATCCCGCTCCAGCATGAGGGAAAACCAGTGGGACAGCAAAGTTCAGTGCAAGTTGCCACAGACTGTAACCCTCTGATAAAAGATAAATTATATTACTATGTCTTGAAAGAGCAGCGAGTCCAGTCCAAGGACTCATCATCCCAACTCGAGATAGAGAAGCTTTTGCTGTCTACAGAAGCCCCTGCAACAATGTCTGTAGGCAAAAATTCTGCTTCTTTATGCTTTAGGGCTGAAATTAATGGGAGCTAGATGTACATGTCTAAAAACCAATTTCCGAAAGGGCCCATACTGACTATGAAAACATGCTTGTTCTTCTTTTTCAGGTATCACATTGCAGTGATCATATTGATTTATTTACTGCCTTTAATGGTGATGTTTGTGGCATACAGCATTATAGGAATTACTCTGTGGAGCACTGCGGTTCCAGGTAACCACCTTAACAGAGTCCGCTACGAACACCATGTCAATGCCAAAAAAAAGGTCAGAAGGGAAACATAAAAAAAAAACAAAAAAAAAACCCAAAAAGCACCATTTCCCATTTGGTTCCATCACTCAGAGGCCCAGGAATAACACACTGGTTTTGTTTTCCTAGTTTGTGAAGACCATGGTGGTAGTTGTGATCATTTTCGCTGTCTGCTGGCTGCCCTATCACATATACTTCATCCTGGGGAGCTTCAAGGAAGATATCTACCAGCAGAAGTACATTCAGCAGGTTTACCTCGCCATCTTCCTCCTTGCCATGAGTTCTACGATGTACAATCCCATCATATACTGCTGTCTCAACCAAAAGTGAGTAGCAGGTGCAGAGAAAACAAAAACCTCAATGTGAAAAAGCACACTGGAGGCGAGCGAGCGGCTGGGGGAGCGCAACCCCGCGCATGCCAAGAGATGTCTCTGTTGCTCTGCGCTGAGAACAGGCTTGCTCTAGGGACGCTGCATTTAACATGCGTTTCTCTCGGAAAGGAGCTTCCTTATCTAGTTATCGGTGGCATTTTAAAAAGCTTCCCGTGGGCAAACACATATTTTCCTCGGATGCTCTGCTTCTCACAAATGCTGTCTATCAGCGTGGTCAGCACTGTCTACTTAGCACATCAAGCATCCTGCCACTTCACTGATCTTACATACTTACTGAAAATATAAGGACACCTTATCATAAACTCCTATTGCACTTCATTTATATATTTAGCTCTTCACCTCACTCCTTTGATTTCATTAGAAACTTCTTTCTGTGGTCACTCAGAAGCAGAACCAAGTCATGCATTTGTTCTTTCTCTATGCAATCACAAAGATCATTTCACCATTTAATTTCTTTTCTTGTGTTTACAGGTTTCGGTCTGGCTTCAAATTAGCCTTCTGGTGGTGTCCGTGCATAAAAGCAACTGAGAAAGACAAACTTAAACTTACATCCCCATCTCTTTACCGGACAACCCACAGGAAGTCAAGAACAAGTTTCAACACAGAAACTCAGTCGAATGAGAAAGAGAAGACATCATTTACCCTCACCCAGCTAACACTCTGATTTCCTCCTCCCCGTTCTGGCTCTGTCCTGATGCAGCATTTCAAGGCAGCAGACTGCAGAAGCCTGAGGCAGGGTCTTTTTTCCTGGAGCAACTGTTTCCTATGGGATGCAAGTTCAACCCTTCCTTACAACAACTTTAATACAGAAGAGAGATATTTTGCCCATGAGGTCAAAAAAGCAGCAGAGTAGACCTGCAGCAGTGCTAGTCAGCAGAATATCAATTATTCTCTTCCAGATAATCTCCTGGCTTTCTGTTTCACCAAGACATTGAAATCTGGATGGAGCAGAAGGGCTGGGGCGTATGTGGCACAGTTTGGACCGTCCCTCGGGGCTGTGTGGGCAGCTAAGCCCCATGGCTCGGTAGCCCCAAGGCGGGCAAGACCATGGAGCAAAGCTTGTTTATGACAAAGGCGAATATTAACACATGCAGATTTAAAAAAGCCTGCCCTGAAAATTTTCTGAATTCTTGAATTTTCACGCCTGCAATTTCAGCAACACCCTGCGCATCAGTTAAAAGTGAGAAACTGTTCCTTAAGGTGTCGTCTTTGCAGGGTTTTCTACAACCTTGTACCAAAATACATCATTTTCCTATTAAACCATGCCCAAGTGATTCCTTCAACTATCACATAGTTAATTGTGGTGTCTAATTTGGAGAAAGGCTCTCTGAAGAGTCAGTAGCCAGGTTTGGGGTGATCACTGGCTTGGAAAGGGCTCATGAGTCCATTCTGAATCAATCTCCTCTACCTCATAGAACAGAATCATAGAATAGTTTCAGCTGGAAGAGACCTTGAAGATCATCGAGCCCAGCCTCTGTCCCAGCCCTATCAACCTACTAAACTATGTCCCCAAGTGCAACATCCACCCATCTCTTAAACACTTCCAGGGACGGTGACTCAACTCCCTCCCTGGGCAGCCTGTTTCAATGGCTGACAGCCCTTTCAGTAAAGAAATTCTTCCTAATATCTAACCTGGACCTCTCCCGGCGCAATTTAAATCAATTTAAAACCTCCTCTCAGTCCTAACCACAGCCTGACCCATCACTGTCTTTTCCCAGACAGTCCCTTCACCTCCCCTTTCCAGACTTACCCCATATTTATCATCACTGTTCTTCTCTTCCTACATATGAAAACAAAGGCTGAAATACATCATCCTCAAAGTCTGAGGCACTATGTGCAGGCATGCAAAACAGGAGAAGCTGAAATATAAACATTTATATAAAAGTAACGTAGCATTGAATACCGGTGTGGTAAGCAGCACCTCAAAACCCCCACAACCTTTGAGGACAGGTTTGTGTATAGTCTCACAGAGCCATACCTTAGCACAGAAGAAGCTCCGACATGATCCAGTTGTGTGAAATATTCCACTCTGTGAAAGCAAAACTACAAAGCGTTGCCAGGCTTAAGTTTTACAAGTAAATTCAGAGAAAAGATTCGTGACTTGAACTGAAAGAGTACTCAAGGGATATGATTTTCCCAAGCCTGTTTCAATACAGGAACCCGTAGATACATCTCCCTTCTCTGCTTAATCTTCTTGACCTCCCTGGCTGCTGTGGAGAACAATTACGTTACACAGAGGCCCAACAAACTCGTCTCACTAATGGGACTTAAAAAGTCCGTTATTCTAAACCATTCCAGCAGGTAGTTTCTGTGGCACGCACAGAGCAGAGGGAGAGCAGTAAGAGGCATTTAAAGATGGCCACCACCAAGTCTTTTCTCTGAAGGGATTCAAAAGGATTCGGGAGGGCACACATCTCTGGGATCAGGCTAGAGGTTGCAAAGACTTTCGCTCCCCAGAAGGACACCTACACACAGTTTGCTATTCACATGCATAAGCTGTACCTCTCCTGGCCGACATGACTGTAAGGCCTGTAAACCCTTCAAATCCCCCCAGATCTCCAAGGCAGATCTTTTTTAGATCAAACAGGTCTCCCTTGAGCATCCCATCTTCCCCTTCATGTCCCACCACACCTTTAAAAGCCTGTGCTGGCAGTCCGTGACAGGCACTGACATCTTCTGACAGCTCACGGTTCTGGTTCAGGCGCAGAAAGCAGAGGATGATTTCTTCAGGTTGCAAACAAAACCTCTCCATGCCATGAAGGACCCATGTTGCAGATCCCAAGAAGCTTTTCCAGTACAAATAGCAGCAGTTAAGAAAGCAGAGATGCTCTGTGTCCTCGTTAGATACTGGAAGAAAAGGCATGCCAAGGCAGGCTACGTAATTTCTTCTGATATAGTGAGGTAGCAAGAACACCATGCTCCACAGTAAATACATGCAATTCTTCATATAAATATAGGCAAGATTAAATACCACGCAGCAGTAAAACACCTCCAGGTCAGCAATAATTCCCTCCTCTGCACAGTTACTAGTGCTTTACGCAGCAACGGAGTCCCTGCAGTCAGTAAAGGAAAACATTTGAAGAATCTAATTTTTACAGCAAAGGAACAAACAAAGAGCACAGAACGGGGTTCAGAAGTTCAGAAACACTTTATTTTGCCTTCTGCTATTTTCTTAAGAAAACAAAACAAAACAAAGTCTGCTTGTTTTAAAACCCATTCAAAAGGCTTCTGAGAGAACCCCCAGAGGAGTAAGGAGCGGATGACATTACAACAGTGGTATGCAAATGGTCTTTTCCCCAGGAAATATAAGATTTTTGTGTTCATATTGCAGTAATTACAGCTTAACAATTAAGAGAACTATGATTTTATTCACCAGGCCTAAAAGCTTTAAGTAAGACATCTCAGTCATTGCTTGGATAACATTGGAGACATTTCTTCAGACAGTTATAGCTCGTGATTCACATGGAACGGTTTCCTAGGGGTAAGTAGTCTGGAAATGGAAACCCCACCAGGTCTCCCTTTGGAAAAGAACTGCCGTTTCTTATCGAATACGTCACCTATGGTCCACAGTAGGAAAAGTCGCGCTGTTAGAAACACAAACTCACTCCCTATTTGTTATGAGCTGGATCCAATAAACAAAACGACCTAGGCCAGCATCTCCAAAAATTCACAGTCACCCTGAGACCAAGTTTAACTTCCACTTCTCATTCATCCTCTAGCCTGCACTGAGCCTAGCCCTCAGATGCTGAAGAGCTCCAAACCCAGGCCCCCAGGCACGGCTCACACCATCCCTACAGCACTGCCGACGGCAGGCATCAGATTTGCAAACCTCCAAGCAATTAAAATGCAACATGTCCCCCTGTGCCCAAAAAAGTTCCTCACCTTCTTCTGTCTCCTATCTGGGGTCATAGCTGCACGTCAAGGGTGTCAGAGACTATTCAAGCTGCAACGTAAGATGGATTATCAGAGAAGCACATCTTCACCGTAGGCAAAAGGGGTGCGGGGAGCTTGCGGACTTCGACACGCACCGTCACACGCCCGTGGGGATTGTAATGTATCCACCACTGTGTGTCTGGCCAAGCCTAATGCAGTCACGTTGGTTTTGGTGGAGCAGACTGAGGTTTCCCTGTGCCGCAGATCCCCCCATGTGAGACAGGGCATGAAGATGCCCCCAGACAAGCTACGTGCCCCCTAAGACTCGGGCACTGTCAGATCTGTGCCTCTGCTGAACTACGTTAGGAAACATGAGGCCTGGGGGACCCGGGTGAAATCCACCCTGTTTGAATTTGACCCCGAATGCCCGGGAATAAAAACACACACACAAAACGCAGGCACCACTGGGATTAGGTTGCAGCTCTCCCTACACAATAGCTCTTCCCAAAGCACTAAGCCACCAGCCAACAGCACCTCTTCCAGAAAGAACCACTAAACACCAGTTAACGCACATCAAACAAGTTTAATATTTTCACAAGTATCACGTAACACTAGTATCGGAGCTACTAGTGTGCAAAGTAAAAAGACTCTCTACCTTTGCAAAACCAGTTAGGCGTGCAATTTTTCAGGTAGACACACACTTAAAGCTGCAATGACTGTTTGTGACTCACGTTACTTTACAACATTCACTCACAGTGCACCATAATGCATACTGAAATGTTATCGATAGGTAGGGCAATCCAAATCTTAGGGGAGTGGAACAAGGACAAAGAGGAGTGGCCTGCAAGTTTCCATCTACTTTCTGCAGGAAAAGGCAGCAGGGAAAACCATGCAGACACCTCAAAATCATTTTTGGTAGAAGAGCGGGAATTAAGGATCATCGTGCGGTCTCCCTCTGCAGAAAGTGGCGTGACTTGCGAATGTTCTTCATTGTTTGCCTTCCTAACTGCTTCTCAATTTAAGTAACACAGCTGGTACGCAAATGTAATAATGGCATCGACTCAACAGAGGACAGGATACACCAAGTGTATGTATGATCTTTGCTGCTTAGTCCTTGGAATAAGCCGGGTCTGATTTTGGTTTTGAGGATCGTTTAGTTTACATGCCCGGGTCCTCAAAGGCGACATCAACATCAAGCCCTTCTATTCCCTTCTGATCACTAGCTCTGGCTGAGTGTTTGTGTTTTGAGTGGCTGCTTAACAGTATTAAAGATTAAAGCTCTGTGTGGAAGCGAATACCCATTTAAGGCGAGAGACGGAAGCACACGCATCCGAGTGACGCCGTCCAGCTGCAGATTCGGCAGAAGGGCAGCTGCAGCGCCCCGACCTAGACTAACAAGAAGAGATAGAAAATATTTGTTTATAAGAATTCCTGAACAGAAGAATACAACACTGCCCGCCTAAGGACCATAAATTGGTCAATTTCCCGGGTCTGGAGATTTGGATTACCCCAATCACCAACCGCTTTTGTTTTACTCTTTAGGGGTTTCTTGCCGAAACATGACAGATTTCGCCCAGTAACACGACACTATTCACAGAAGCAAATGGGAAATACCAGTGGAACCAGATCTGTGGGACGAAGGCGTTTACTTTTACCGTGACAAAACAGGCATCAAGGAAGCAAGTAAGTCGTGTTGTCAAGTCCCACTATAGAGTTACGTGCGTGCACAGTGCTGACACACCGCAATTTTTTCACAATCGCTTTAGACGAAACAACAGCAGGTAGATACGTGGGAGGGAACTGTTGCTTCCCCTTTGCTAAAAGCATCAACACCCAGATCTGGTGGTCAGCGTGCTGGCGGTGTGCTTAACAGGGATGCTGCAAAGAATACATTTGGTACGATGCAATGGTAGCTCTCAACGCACATCACTTGGGGGCAACTTCGTCTCGGACAACAATCGATTCCTGACAGCTGCAGAAATTATAGACTGATTTTTCCATGACCTACAGATGGGGAAGGTACCAACAAGGTGAATAAGAAACATGCAGATTGGGGTCCAGAAACAGGAGATATTATTAACAGCACACATTCTATCTTGTATCCTATTTTTTATGTCATTAGTTGTATTTTTTTTTTTCCCCGATAAAGCAGTGAGTTCTGGGTTTTTACCAGTTCTGACTACGCAGTCGCTGCTTTATGAGAAAGTGCTCACAAGACAGAATCGGGGCCAGGATTGTGGAGTTCAGTTCTGCTCAGCGTCGCGAAGCCTGCATCCCACCGCTGTGATGAGCGCTGCCCCTTTCCCACTGCCGTCCTCCGACAGCAGGAAGGTCACGTCGCAGTTGGGCGCCAGGTCTTTGACTGTTTGGTGCATGACCCTCGAAAAGCTGCGAAAGGAAACAACGGCAGCGGGTGAGGGAGGTCCCACGGCACCAGCAGAGCATAGCACTACCATGGGCCTCCACGGTGCTCCCCCTTTCACCAGGGAAAAAGAATAAAATGCTGGAAACTGAGGTGGGTTTGGAGACTGGGAGTTAAGGGAAGAAAAGCATTTGTATCCAAAATCCCTGCCTCTCTGTCTGCACGGGCTTAACCTGGAGTGCTAGTAGCACAGCAAAGGGGAGAGAAGAGACCATGTTGTCTCCTCCTCACCCACCTCCCTCTGTGCACACCAGAGATGGGCCCTAGTCCTCCTCTCCTCCTGATGCCAGCTCTTTCAGACTTGGCCTTGCCTGCTGTCGCTTCACAGCAGCCCATCCCTTCTGCAAACTGAACAGAACCATCCTCCACAGGAGGAAGCACTGCTCTGTCATTCATAGAAAAAGGATCCCTCCCTTGTTGTGCAGCTTCCAGCTCATGCGGCAAGCTGCATCTCCTTTGGTTTGTCCCAAGAATCATTTGCAAGTCCTCGTTGATCCTCTCCTTGCCCTGTTAGAAAGCCCTGACCAGCCCCGATTAGAACTTCCCTTACTAGCAAGTAAGAAAGACCAGTTTGCTGAGCCAAGAGAAAGGATATAAAAGCGACACGCTAGGGATTGCAGGCAAACAAACACTGACAGGGTGAATACTCACTGCGGATGTAGTTTGTACAGAGTCCCATCCACACCAACCGTTATCTCCAGGTGCTCTAACCCTCTGTTCTCCCTAATTTTATCTACAACCGCGGCCATTCCAGCGCCGCACAGCTGAGCCGCTCGCCTCGACACCGCTCCGCACACCGTCTTGACGATGATGCTGTCGTCACAGGTGCTGTTCAGCCCCAGCTGCTGGAGGATGGCTCGCACTTGCAGCAAGGCTAACCTGTCGCTGCAGAAGCGGAAGAGCACGGCGTCAAATCAGGCAAGCCACTGCCACACACCCCTGCTGCGCTGTTGGTGGCACCCGTGCACCCTCACTGGGCAGCAAGGGAAGCTCCATGTCCAGCTCTGCGTTGCCTCCCCTTCTCTTTTCTTACAAAATGGCATTTCCAGAAAACATTTTTAATGATTAGCTTGGATTTTTTCCCCCATAAAGACTCAACGGGCTTTGAAATTCCAGAGTCCAAGCAATAAAGACACAAAACTATCCAGTAAAGGAGTGTTCATTCAGCTAGTATTCATTCAGTTCCACAACTATAGCTAGACACAAAGGGCACAGGAAAATGGTTTGACTTTGCAGGGAGATAAAACGATATAGTAAGGGAATCCTTGACAGCCCTTTCCATGATTTAGCAGTGAGCATTGCTAGAAATTCAGATGATGGTGTAAAGAGTCCTTCTGTACATGTGCAGGCTCTTCCTGAAACCAAAATCAACTCTGGAGGACCAAGCAATGCTCTCCAGCTATCTCTCCCCTCCAGCAGTGTCACTAGGTGAGCATTACCCCACTACTTCCCTTGAAACAGCTTCCCGTGCCGTGTTCTTACCTCTCAATCTGAGAGAGGAACTTAGTTTCAAAGATATGTCTGGTCTTCAGCGTCTCTGAAATCTGGCCCCTGAACAGGAACCCCCGTTTGGTGAAGTCGATCAAAATATTGCGGACTATTTCCCCGAGGTACATCCCACTGATCATTTTCTCGTACCTGCAACAAAAGACAGCAGCACAGCTCAGAGGGACGCTGCTCATACTTGCAAAGGCAGCATTGCAGCTGTGTTATCGGCCAGCTGTCCTGCCTACACGCACTAGGGACATGAAATATGCAACCTGATTTACATGGGATGGCCATTTACTGAAAAAATTGGGCAAGAAAAAGCATGAAGGTTCAGTGGGAAGCCTTGCGAGCTCATCTAGAAACACTTCATCTATCCTCGCTACCATGTTTCCCTAGCAAGGCTGCTGCTAATGACAGCTGGTATTTCTCCCGGATGGAAGAAACAAAAACCTGTCGTCAGAGCGGACAACGGTGCCCAGATAAAAGCCAAATTTGTCGTGCATCTCCCAGTGACATCTTGTCTCCATGGCAGAGCGCTCTTGAAGCATGGCTGAGACCTTCAACAGAAAAAACTCTGTGGGTCCATGCAGTAAAATTACAGAAAACTAGCAAGCTGGGGGTCATAGGTTCACAGAATCACAGAACGGTCGGGGTTGGGAGGGACCTCAAAAGATCATCTAGTCCAGCCCCCCTGCCAGAGCAGGATCATCTACAGGAGGTCACACAGGAATGCATCCAGGAGGGTTTTGAATGTCTCCAGAGAAGGAGACTCCACAACCTCCCTGGGTAGCCTGTGCCAGGGCTCTGTCACCCTCACAGTGAAAAAGTTTTTTCTAATATTTTTGTGGAAACTCCAGTGTTCCAGCTGGTATCCATTGCCCCTTGCCCTGTCACTGGACATCACTAAGAAGAGCCTGGCTCCGTCCTCCTGACACTCATCCTTGACAT
>NW_009709347.1:20244-49472 GCF_000703405.1 Apaloderma vittatum
CCAGGGAGATGTTCCATCCCTCCATCATCCCTGTGGCTGTGCTGGGCTCTCTCCAGCAGTTCCCTGTCTCTCTGGAGCTGAGGGGCCCAGAACTGGACACAAGATTCCAGATGTGGCCTCACCAGGGCAGAGCAGAGGGGCAGGAGGACCTCTCTTACTTACCAGCTACTCCCCTTCTAACACACCCCAGGATGCCATTAGCCTTCTTGGCCAGGAGGGCCAAGGCCAAGCTCATGGCCATCCTGCTGTTTATTTCAGCCCCTGGTTTCCAGTAGGGAACTGGTAGTCCAAAAACCACAGGGAGGAACTGAGCTGTCCTGAACCCCTCTTGTGCCCCATACTTTGCACACAGTACTCAAGCTTCCTACTCGCACTCCTTCCTCTCCAGCAGCACTGTGGGTTGAACAGAGCATTCTGGGGTCTGCGAGCTGTGCCCTTACCACTGAGAACTGTTTCATTTCTTGAAAACTGAGAACTGTTCCATTTCTTGAAAAGTGTATCCAATGATGCATCCTTTATTTCACCCCCTGAGGCTCTAAAGTGGGGTTTCTGCCCCGGATTGAGCAGAGCCCAGCACACTACCCCGCTGGAAGCAGGCCACGCAGTCCATTTAATACTGTGAGCTCTCTCAGGCTTGTACCCAGCAAGTGTCCTCCCTCTTGAGTGCCTAACTCTCTCTGGAATAAATGATTCTGCCTGGCATCCTCTGCTACTGCTTTTGGCTACTTGCTCCATGCCGACACCACCGCTGCATCAGGCTCGCTCAGCATCCGCCTTCTCTGGGTCTGTTCAAGCCCTAATGCCTAAAAGAGCTTCCCAAGGGACCTGCCAACTCATCTGCATCCTCCAGGTTTTCAGGCAGATTTACACTAGTCACAAAATGTTTTTAAAAGCTCCTGGCACAAAAGCATTGCTGCAGAGAAATGATGAAAAATTGTAGTCTGGGCAGGCAGCAGTCTCAGCCCAGTTTTATGGGTGCTCGGTACACCTCCTGGTCAGCCCTTTCTTGAAGGGGACAGGGAAGCACTTGCCCACAAAAGGGGACCAACCTCCAGGGCAAAGAAGGCAGGTCCTCTAACACACTGTATTTCATCCAGAAAATTGCCTGAAATAAGAGGTAGCTGCAACTGTTAGAGAGCTCTCAACTGCTCTGCAGTGAGCAGCTCCAAGCTCCAGCCATGCTGGTTGGTCTAAGCTGAGGATTTTTAGAGGCAGAGCCCTCTGCAAAGAAAGTTCAGCTAAAAGAGATTAAAGTAAGGCCAAGAATTAAAGAACAACAAGCCATCTCAACCCCAGCCTCAGTACAACACAGGATGAGAAGAATAGTTTTCTAGTAATTTCAAGACTCTTCAAGTTCTCATCAAAAACCTCCTGCAGTCTCGTGGCAGTAAACAAGCTGCAAAAAAGCAGCAGCCAGTAAAACTACAGAAGAGGGAGATCCCACCGGATAGCAGGGCTGAGGTAGCTTTTCCACTCTTAATCTCTCCATTCTCTGACTGGGAGAAATCCAATTCTCTCTTAAAAGCATCGAAGACAGCCTGGCTTATACTTAGCCCACCGCTTATGCCACAGTACCTTTGCTTTCCAGCATTTAGCGAATAGTCATCAACCGCTTTGTCATATATCGTCCTGATGTCGTCCAGGCATCCGTTATCCCCGAATGCTCCCCACTCCGTGTTCACACACATCCGTCCTTGCTCACCATCCACCATCTCTATGTTTCTCATCTCTTCCATGTAACAGGCATTGCTGCCAGTTCCTGAAAGAAGAAAACACTGACATTACTCTGTTTTGGAACAGAACAGCCCTAGAACAAGCACGACAGCCCTGAAGAGAAAAACAACTTCGAGGGGATATGTGAATGTGCTTGTTCTGAATGATGAAGTCAAATTATCTTTCGAAACATCACAAAAAACCACCACCAAAAACGCTCATTATTCAATAATCCTAAATTGAAGGAGACTATTACTGCTGCAAAGCACTTCGGGTTGCTCAGAGAAGAGGCTCGCCCAGGCTGGCTGGGCAGCACTTCTGACACACCAATCCTCACGTGCTTCTGAACCCAAAATTGCAGTAAGCAATCAGGTGGATTTTGAAGTCAGAAAACACCATCTACAAAGCCCACAGCCCCAAAAAATTCAGAGGAAAATTTGCACAACTGAAAACCTCAGCGTGTTTTGAGGCAAAGAAAACTCCAGGGATTTTACCAGCTAATGACAGGGTATTTTTTAGTTCTGGTTTGGTTTTCCTCTGATTCAAATGGCTTAAATAGTTTCTCTGGCAGGAAGGTTACTTCTCTGTTGAAATTATGCCATATCTGATTCTGCTTAAAGGGCACCCTAGAGAACGTGCCAATTACAAGGTGCTCCATGCACACAGAGGCCTTAGTGAGAGCAAAGCTTTATAAGCAAAGAGAGACAGCATTTGCTGCTACCTGGGGTTAAAGTTTTCTTGATGCTGCCTACCAAAATCTCATTTAACCTTGCATGGCAGATTCTGCACCAATTATATCAGCAAGTCTGGTTTCCTTTGTGATTTTTCTTTTAGGGTACTACATCACTAAAAGTCTGAGCAAAAATAGATCCTCCCACAGCACTCCCCTGCTGCAGGAGAGCTCAGCCACAGCGCAGGGTCTTGGGGGAAAAGTCTTGGATTTCAGATGAAAAGCAGAGGCCTGGTCTCATCAGTACGAATTTCCAAACACTGTCCTCGGAGGACTCTCTCAGCACCCCAAGGACACACTGTCCTTCCTGCAGGAAACTCTGTCCCTGAAAACACACCATGACTGAGCAGTGCAGACATGGCTCCCCACTCACGCCGCACTGTGCTGACTCATCCTGGATGTTTTCCAAATGTCTGGAGGAGAAATCGGTGGGGTTTCGTTTTCCCGTAAGCCGCCCCGCAACCGAACGCGTTCTTAAAGCTTGCAGGTGCTTTGTCCCCTTCTCTCCTACTGAGAAGTCATTTCTCTGGAAAGCTTTGGGAACTTGCACTGCCCTGTACCTCAGGCAACACCCCAAGCGCAGCATTTGCAAAGGCACTGGCAGTCTCCTGTGGAATTATTTCAGCTGTCTCGCTGCCGGGAAGGGAGCTGTCAGCTGCCTCGCTTTGTCCATCAGAGCTTTTGGTCACACGCCGTTCAAGGATTGTGGCTACGCTTCACAAGTTTATTCTGAGAGACTACATGCTCAAGGGAAGCTGTGAGCTACCTGAACACCCTAGCAAGGAAACCCTTATGGGCTAAACTAACAGATACTTCAGGAGCTGGTGAGGTTACCCAAGTCCACGTTAGCTCGCTTCACCGGAGGAACAGATAAAGCAGATAAAAGTTCCCCGATAAAACAGGCAGGATTTGTTCAGCATCAGAGCCTGTGCTTATCTCAACTGATCATGGACAGAACTAAGCTGGCTGCTGAATCTTGCTTTTAACTCACTCATGCAGCTTGCTTCTGAAGGGATAGCTGTTAATCTTAAAATCTTTCACTCCTGGGCACCCTAGCTGTATTTTCAGTTAATCACTGGGACATCTCCATGAGAAAACAGACAGATGTGTCAACATGCTCGTTAATAAAAAAGTGCCAAATAAAAAGCAGCTCCAACACGTACCCACAATGAGTCCGATTTCACAGTTTGGGTCTTCGTAAGCACAAGTCATCATCGTGCCCACTGTGTCGTTCACCACGGCCACCACATCCAAGTCAAACTCCTTCAGGAGACAGAAACACAACAGAGAGAACTCCAGGTTTAGGGCAGGCCCTCGCACCAAAGGACACAAAAGTAGCACACAAAAGGGGATGCTGTCAAAACACCCTGGAAACAAACAACCAAGAGTACCAGCTGGATTTTCCATGTGCAAAAATAGGAACTTAATCTGCCAGCCAGGCTCCTTGTGTGCTCTACTTACAATAGACTATGTCTGCAGAAGAAAGGATATTCCTGGCTGTTTTCCTTAGCTTATGTATATTTAAGTGCAGGTCTCGTATACAGGCACATGGTAGAGGGCTCCTGCTGTTCTGTACCACAGCAGTGCGGTAGCAAATCTAGTCGCTGAGGTTTTCAAGACCTCCTTTGCACTTGCTGATAAAAACTGCAAAATAATGCTCTCCTCAGGCTATTTTTCTTCCCTTCCTAGAAAGCTTCAGCTATGCTGCTTGAGATGTTTTCAAGATCAAGAGTTGGGAGTGGGAAAAACTATCATTTAGGATGCACTGAGGCACATTCCTACAGTCACTATAGTGAAAACTCCTTTCTCCATGCTCTGATGCAGTGTAAATTGCCACAGGGTTTGAAAGAAGCCTTTAGACTTCTGCCAAATGTAGAAAGTTAGCCTCCAGGGGGAAAAAAAAAAAAAAAAAGAAACTGAACTATGAAACAAAATCCCCAGTGTAGCTTAATTTGAGTAGCGATTTTAGTTTGATGGCTGAAGTTTCCCATTTCCACTGCGCACCCTCTCACAAGACCTCACACAAGCTCTGTGAGAAGGAACCAGCCCAACCCACGAGGTCTGTCAAGTCTGGGAGGAGGGAGAAGCTGGAGGAGAAAAAGAACAAAAAAACAAAGAAATCACCTCTCTTCTTTTAATTCCTTCTCTAAGCAAATACACCACATCTTCTCCCTCACAGTCTGTAGCTTTGAAGCCTTTTGTCCAATTGAGAAGGATACCCTAAAAAGGAAGAAACCAGGTTATCAGGTTTCATGATGGCCCAAAAATCCCGCAGTTGGTACACAGACTCATAGGGGGCCTCAGCTCCAGGCAGAGGCTCTCCAGTATTCACCAGCACACACAATACATTTTGCTGAATAACCTGTCCTCTCTTCCAGATGCACTCCTAAGTCTCCCTGGCTTGATCAAGCCTCCTACCATCAGCATTTTAGAGTTGGACTTTTGAATACTGCTCCTATTTCCTCCATCGTTATATATAAATATTCATCAAATGTTACCTTGTGCACTCAACATTTCAAATGATTTAGTGTGAGGTTATGCATGGGAGTCTCGATGAAAAGGAGTATTTCTTTATATATGTGGAATTTGCATCTAAAACCACTAATCATGCTTGGTCTCCAAATTTCCAGAGCAATGCAAACTTGAGGAAAACAAAAAAAAAGTGTGACAAATTACAACTTTTTTTCCAAAAAGTGCCAAGGAGACAGGAAACTATTAACAGTGGCACAGATGGAGTTGGTGGAAGTACGTGGCAAAGTTAAGCATAAATGCAAAAACGGGCACACCAGACCGGAACAAGCTGGAGGCTACACTGTCACTCTTAGGGTGACCAGGACTCTTAGGCCCTGGTCCATCTGCTCCGTCCGGTTAGACTGGATCAGCCAGGGAACAGACATTGGCAGCAGGGATGGACTTTTGCTTTTTAATGGAAAATTTAAATGCTCTTATCTGACACAGCCCCAGGCTGAGCAGCATTTGCATTATTACCTTTAAAGGAACTATTTATAGGAGCAGCTGTACTGGTCAGGGTCAGAGCATGAACCCTCCCCTCGTATAACCTTCTTGTAAGTGTCACGTAGGTGACATTACGGCAGAGAAATCAGGCCTGACATAAGCACAAAAGCAGATTCAAAAGATACTTAGGAACTTACAGCATCCAGACTGGTCTGCTTGCAAGGGAAGGAAAACGTGAAGCCAAGAGGAAGACGTGCACCTTTTATCCCCATATAATCCAGGAAGTCCGAAATGCAGGTAACAATGTGATCAAACAGCTTGAAAGAGAAAATGAATGCATTTGAGGTGGTATGTGTCACGCACCCTTAAGAAGGTATCTAAAAAGCAGTGGTGATGCAAGAGAGAAATGCTCACCTCTTCTCCTGTTCCCTGCATCACCTCTATCGGAATGGCATAGATCTTGTTGTGCATCTCAACTGTTCTCCTTTTACCGCTGCGGATTTTCACCAGCAAAACTCTGAAGTTTGTCCCTCCAAGGTCAAGTGCCAGAAAGTCTCCATTCTCTGTAAAATAATATATTGTGCACATTTAAAGAACCACAAGCAAAATCTAAAAAGTGCTTTGCTCAGGAAGCACTTTGATATAAAATCAGCTGGGAAGATCCTCCTCTAAGCAGTTTTACACGCTGCCCTGATTATTCCAGCCTTTTTGGGTGTCTTGTTTTCTTTTGTTTAAACTAACAAGGGAAAGTGGACCTACACAACTGTTCCCTAAAAGAAAGCAAAACTTTGGCTGGCCACCCTGAAATGCAAAGAAGCATGAGGGCAGCACAGGCTGACATCTCCTCCTTTGCATAGCACAGGAGGCTCCTCTTCCATTGTACCAGATCTGGTCCCCCTCCACCAAACAAAAACCCCGTCACTGGGAGCCCGTTTTGGGCACCCTGCAGCCAGACCGGTGCCTCTACCTGTCCCATCTGGCGTGCTGCGGACAAAGGTTGGCAGCATTTTCACTTTGGCAGTCTCGTGTGTCTTCTTCTTCAGCCCCGCTTCCATCTCTGCCCTCATCCTCTTCTTCACCTGCAGCAGCTGCTCGTGGGTGAGCTTGAACTCAGCCAGCGTCTCGTCGATGAGCCGGTGCTGTTCCGACAGCCGGTATGCCACTGCCGTCACCATCGCCGCTCCCTTCCCGCTGCCGCTCTCCGACAGCAGGAACCGCACTTCTGAGTCGGGCACCAAGCGACGGGTGGTTTTGTGCAAACGCCGGGCATACCTGCGGGGAGGGGAGAGGCTGCAAGTCCTCTGTCTGCATCGTGTTCCTCCACGGAGCCCCAAATCCAGGCTGCCCACACTGACCCATGGCAAGGGGAGTGAGGAGCCTCAGAACGCCCAAATTAGCTATGGCCTCCCAAGCAAGAAAATGGTCAGGGAAGAGTTCTTCCCTGTGGCCTTTTTCCTCCTGGATTTGTAAGAAAAGCCAGCAAAAAAGAGGGGGGAGGATCAAAGTCTGATCCCCTGAGCCTGATCCTAGATGGGAGAAACCCCCTGGCTCCACCGCTGCTCCCATCCCCTCTCCTGGGGTCACCAAGCTGTCCCAAATTCACTGGTTTAAATGCTGTTGGGCAACAGTTCAGAAACAAAACTTGCCCATGTATGCCCCTCAATTCTACAGCCAGATTGGAAACTGACTGGTTATCACCAGTTAGTATTTACTAAATAAAAGATTTTTAACATGTGTGCGTAAACCACACCCACACACTGCATACTTCTTCCATTTCTTCATTCTGAACTTGGAAACCCTTACGCAGGTGGTGCTGCTCTCCCAAAAATCCACAGCATTAGGGCTTGGGCACTGGGGTCATTTTTGACACTAAGACTCACACCAAACACCATTACCAGGACCAGGTACACCCACAGCAGAAGAGTTCGACTTCCTCTCTGATTCTTACGTAATTCTAAACAGTAGTTTGATTTAAAAAAAAGAGAACTTTTGAGATGGGGAAAATCAAGAGCAAGCCAGTTTTTAGAAGTAAGCACCAATTTCTTTCCCCTGGTTTCCAAGTATGTCTTCAAAAAAGACTGGAAAAAAGAGGGTTCAGCAGTCATTTTCAAAAACCAACTGAGTTGAAATTGAAAACGGAATCAAGGTGCAATAATGCAGGCCTCCGCAGAGCCAAAGCTGTGGGCACAAAGTAGTATGTTGTACAAAGAAACTCTCCTTCCAAGAAGTCTGTTGAGAACCCTTAAGGTATGTACTCAAAGGACCATAGTTTTCACTGAAATTACGGCATGCAATTATCCAGGGGTCTGGTTCTTTTCTTTGTGGTTTTGTTTTTGCAAAACCTACTTCTTCACTTAAAGATGTCTCTCTCCTTTCCACTAAGCTCCATATCTCGGACCAAACCCCAACACCCACGTCCTGGGTTCCGCATCTCACACCCAAACCGCGTGGCCTGGTTTGGGGAGCAGAGGGACTCACTGCGGATGCATCTTGTAGAGGGAGCCGTCAACTCCCACGGTGGTCCGGAGCCGGCCGACCCCTTTGTTATCCCGCAGCTGGTTGAGGATGGCACCCAATGTGGAGGCCACCAGGTTGGCCGAGCGGAAGGACACGATGGTGCAGACGTGCTGGACGGCGATGCAGTCCTCGTGGGACGGCTCCACCCCCAGGCGAGTTAAAATCTCTTTGGCTTTATTCAAACCTTCTTTGCTCCTACAAAAAGAGAGCAGGAAAGAGTAACTCCTTAGCCAGGGAGCTATAAAATGCAGGAGCGAGGCTTGTCCAACTACGGGTGGCCCTGCCTGGGACTTGAGAAAGTGCTTAGATAGAAAATTTCTTAAGAGATCTGGACTGGGAAGCTCCACAAGGCTTGAAATAAAATTCTTTAAATATGCACTAATTCACAGATAGAAACAGCTTTCTATTAAAGCCTGGTGCAAACACACCACCTACAAACCATGCAATTCCAGGGCTGGACCCAAAGCACAGCTCCTTCAGCACACTCCCATGAAAATTAGCAACTTGCAAGTGCCTTTACAGACCTGGAGGAATTAAATGCTTCTTCAGCACAGTCCTGAGTGTACACCTAATCCCATGCTCACTTGCTCATATACCTCAATAAATTAAGCCCAGCATGAAAAGCAAAACCCCAAGAGAAAGTAGCCTGAGTGATTTCATCTTAATGGGTCTCCTTTCAGGCTTTTACAACCTCACTGGATTTCTGCCTCTCACACTGCATTCTCTCTTCATTAGCAACCAGTATGAGAGCAAAGTTTCTGGCAAAACTTAGCCACATGCAGCCCAGTCACTTCCCAAGACAAAAACACAAGGAGTATATCTTGTCATTACTAACTGTGCTCCATACATCTTCTTAAGGACTCTTGCACCTTGCTAGCATCAGCTAGAAATTTGAAGCTGCACACAGATGTGCCCCTACTTATAACCAAAGTGCCCTTCAGGAAGCGAGGTGAGATTTCAGGGTGAATTTAGCTCTTAACTGGATTTCTCAGTAAATTAATTTTTCTCGTTGTTGCGCAGCTCAACACTGGTCCACAACATGGACCTCTGTACTTAAGGTGAATGCACACACAGATTAGTGGAAAGCTGTTCAAATAAGACAGTCCACAGGGACAGGAGTAAAACTGGGCAAGAGGCAACAGGCATCATAGAAGATCCTGTTCCCTCGGTGTTGCACTGGCAATCAACAGTACCTCTACAGGCATGCGCCAAAATCGGCAGCATTTTGAAAGAAAAACCAGCCTGATGACTACAGTACAAACTATCCCAGTGATGTGAATTTTAAAAACGCCTTTAAGTACTGACCAAAGGGGTGATGACACCGTAAGAAACCAACTGGCGCATAGCTCAGAGGTCAGCACGCAGTGCCCAGTGCTGCCTACGAGACTGAATGCTCTGCCTTGTCACGCTTCTTTTCTTTCTGCCCAGCAATCCCGTGGATACAGCAAGGAGCAAGGCAAGTATTTGCTGGGAGGCACAAAGCCAACTCACTCCTGTGTTTAGCTGCAGGGCAGCAACTTCTGAGTCTCTGTGAGCAGAGTGAGAGGTAGCACAGTGCGCAGCCTGCAGCTGCAAGGGCTGGGAGACTTTTGTAGTTCCTCCCAAGAGATAGAAAGGGAGAAATCTTGGGGAGGAAGGCACATGCTGTCTGCTGGGGGTCCCCACAGGCCAGTTCTGCATCTGCGCTGGAGGACGGGAGGACGGCAGCCACCCCCAGCGCAGCACATGTCCCCAGAAGGCAGAAAGAGATGCCGGCAAATTAACATCCAGAGTCACAGCGAAACCCAGGGGGTGAAAAAGCGATAGGTACTCACTTTTCTATGGCAGAAACATGCTTTGTCTCAAACTTCCCTTTGGTGAGAAGCTCAGGGGTAATTCTCCCCTCAAAGAGCAGCCCCTCCTTGGCCATCTTCACCAGGATGAGCCTCACCAGCTCCCCCATGTACAGACCACTGACCATCTTCTCAAACCTGCAGGAGAGGACAACAGCAGTCACCCACTCGCCCGTGGGTGGCACGAGGAGACAGAGCCCAGCTGTGCTGCCGCATCCCCCAGCCCAGCCTGCATTTTGCCTCACCACGGACAAACTCGAGCTTTCTTGAGCTGCCAAACTCATAACACAAGCGGAAAAGGGAGCATGGAGAGGAAAACAAAAGAAGCAAAGCTCACGAATATCTGCCTCACTCACAGCTGCTTCCCAGGATTAAGGGATCCACGGTCAATCTCTCGATCGAACTCAGTCCTGATGTCTTCTAGCGAGCCATCGTCTCCAAAGGCCCCCCACTCCGTGTTAATGCACATCCTGCCCTCGTCCCCTTCCACCAGGTCGATGTGCCGCATCTCCTCCATGTAACAGGCATTGGTGCCAGTGCCTTTAGGGAAAGGACATCAGAAGGCGCTAACCAAACAGGCCAGGCAAAGGGAGAAAAGCCACGTGCATGCTGCAGCAGCAATATGCGTTACCAATGATCAAGCCAACTTCGCAACGCTGGTCATCAAAACCACAGGTCATCATAGTCCCGACAGTGTCATTCACCACAGCCATGATATCTGCATCGTAGTCCTGATGGGGGAACAAAACGTTACTTGGGTCATACAGCTTCTCCAGAAAACACCTCTTGTGTCTATCACAGGTTTGCATGTACCAACTAATTTCACAAGGAACGAGAGACAAATAATTTGTCTGAATGCGAAAGCTCATCTTTTTTAAGCATCAGCTGCTCCGTCTGCCAATTCCCTATCCCACGTACCCAAGAACACAGTAAGAGCAGATTAATGCACCCGGCAAATGGTAAAACAGCAGGAAGAGAGCAAAGACCTGCTCTCCCATAAGCACCCGTAGGCAGGAAAGAAAAGGGCTGTACATGAGGGAGTGAGGGAGGAAAACTGCTGTTAAACATCACGGAGTAATTTGATGCAGTTGCTTGAAAAGTCAATCTAGAAATTATTCCCAAATTATCTATTTTTTGGCTCAAGTGAAGATTTTGATACCAAAAATATAGGCACATTATGCAATTAAATAAGTTCTCCAAATGACATGAACTCATTCCCTTCCCAGCTTCTCCAGTGCGTTATTCTACCTGATATCAAGTCTGATGATAGTAACTGACTACAGTAATGTTGTTCAGTGACAGTAGAACTCAGGTTTGCTTAAGAGTCCACAACTTCCCAAACAGAATGAATACTGCCTGGCTTCCAATTAATTTGGATGCTGAGTAATCACTGTAACACCTGGCTGCAAACATTACACAAACCCAAATTCATTCCATCTCACGCTCAGTGCCTTTTTATTTGTTTACATCAGCAACCTGGTCACCTTCATCCTCTATAAAAATCAGCAGAGCAACACAGTTCACCAAGCCCGAAATCCCCCTTCTCTTCTGCTCCTCTCTAGCAAGGGAGTTGCACAACCCAGCTGAGCCCAGACCACGAGACACAGTTTCTCAGTTAACGGGACGTGTTGGTATCGCTAAAACCCTGTGGCACTGAGACGCAGAACTTTCTCGGTTTTCGGAGAGCAATAAAAGAGCTGAAGGTTGCCAGTGACAAACCACAACATGCTAACTCAGTCTCTGTGCCACGAGGAAAATCGCAGCTTCCCCAACGCGACTCTGAATGTTTTCCTCGCAAACGGCAAAGCTCGCGCGCGTCTTCATGCACGAAAGCCAACTGCGCACCACCACTTGGATCACGTGCCCAAGTCAGTGACGTGAAGGGTGGTCCCTGACAAAGAAATGCCAGTTTGCTGTGATACAGAGTGGAAAAAAAAAAAAAAAAGAGAACGAAGTACAATTTACCCCTCGTTTCTTGATGGCTCTGTTAAGCAGCCTCACAACATCTGCTCCCTCCACTCCACTGGCTTTGAAGCGCTTCGTCCAGGTTATCAGAATGCCCTGATAAAACAAGAGACCAATATTCAACAGGGTGCCACCATAAGACACAAATTATTTTTTTTTTCCCTCAAACCCAAGATTTTATACAACAAAATGTATCTTTAGGCCTCTTTTCTTACATGACCCAACAATCTAACCTGAGACAATCGGCAGTCTTTAATTCTCACTACAGTAAACTGAAAGGGGAAATTGTTTTACCCTCCGTTTCTAGAAAATGGTTTGCTTGCATTTTGTATTTTCAGCCCACTCTTCTCCCCGCTACTCCTCGACAGTTTTTCTTGGAAAACCGTTTAATCCTTTTGGGCCATGGAAATCGACTGCTTTCAGAAAAAGCTGACTGCGCGGGACTGCTTAAAGAGAAGGGATGTGATGTTTGTACAACCGGGACTCGGCTGCAGCCAGGGATCAGAGTGCTGCACGTTTGCTGCCTGGAGTCCCAGCTGGCCGGGCTTGTTTCACTGTGGGACTGTTTACGGGTAGAGGCAAATGGAAATACTGGAAATGTAGCAACGTATGTCCCAAATTTACAGCAATGGATCAAAAAGGAAATCCCGGTATTGAATTCCTTGTCTGCACACCATCATAAAGAGTCTATAAATCCCCCAAGGTAATGACTACACCTAATTTTTTTTCTATTTGGAAAATGCCTAGCTGATTCAGAGCATTCAGTATGTAAGTAAATAACAATAAAAGAAAGAAAAGAGCATTGACAGTAGTCAACAGGCTTTTTATACCCGCCACAAAATTCACATCTATCACAATGGGAATCCGAGAAGCTGAAAACCAGAAAAGCTGAAGCCCGTTGGCACAAGCAGCCACTGCCCACATCTCGCCTTCAAAACCAACCACGTGTCTTGGGCGCGTTTGCTCTCCCAATTGGGACAGTTACAGTGCACAGAGGGGTCAGGGTGACTCTTTCCAGACCAGGAGGTATTCTCCTACCACTGAACCGCAAACTCGGTTTGCCACTCTGCTGCCCTCGTTAGAATCAATTAGAAACCCAGCAAAGCCTGCTCTGCAGGCACAGCTTTAACGGGCAAAAGGGGCCCTTTGTTCCATGTCACTTTTATCATTCAGGAAACTGATGAAGCCACCCTGGCAAAGAGCAGCTCCCCTCAGCCTGACCGGCTGCTGTGCTGGAAGGATTTGTTTTGCTTTGCCAGTGAGGACTTGGCAGGACGGAGGAGTGTTTAAATGAGCAGGACCCAACCATGCGGCACCACCTTGTTACCCGTGGAGAAAGCAGGGACCACCACGCCTCCTGCCGCTCACCGGGCACAAGAAACCAGCATCCAGGTGAGCATAGCCTCACAGAAGCAGCAATCTGGGAACAGATTCGGCTCAGAGAATCCAAACAACCCATATTTTTCAAATGCTCACAACATTGCAAAAACCCGCAGGAGAATTTGTGTTGGTTTGGGTTTTTTTTTATTAAGAGAGACCCTACCTTGTCTCTTACTGTCCAAAATCAAGTCATCTCTCCTGAAGCAATGCAGGAAAAGGCACTCTCCAATCTTAACTATGTTCAGACCCTGAGTCAGCCAGCACCCTTGGTTTCAGCTCTCAGCATCGCTCAAGAAGTATGAAATGTAACAAAAATAGTGCCTCACCTGGCACTCCTCAGCACCAACATCTGGCGAGCTGTTGCACCAGGCTAACCTAGAGACCTGCAAGCTAGAAAAGCAGGTCGTGCTTTAACAGCGCAATCTCTCCGCGCTTTGTGTGGATTTACCTTTCCTTGTTAATTCGCTACGCCGTCGCCATAGCAATGCTGTTACGCCAGGAAGCTGCCGAGTCACTTGTGACACGAACAGAAATACCGTAGCATCCTTGTCCCAGGAATCTCAGCAGTCGCTTCATACAATGCTGGTTATTTCCAGCCCTTTTTAAAGTGTGTTGCTTCCAGGTGCCCGGCTCGGGGCATGGCTCAGCACTGCTGCTCAGGAAGGAGACGCTAACCTGGATGAGTACGTACACTCAGCAAAGTCTGAGCAAACACTGCTGGGCCAGGTGCCTCCCAGTTACACCTCGTGGAGAGGGGAAAAACTTCTGCGCAGGAGGCAGGAAAAACCGCTACCTTGTTTACACAGTAAACTCTAACACTGAGGAGCTTGTGTAAAGGCAAAGCACAAAACGTCACATGCCTCTTCGTCATCTGTTAACCAGTCTGAACGTAAACCCGAACGGGAAGTCTGACAGTGAAATACAACACTCATTTATCCTGAAAATGAGGCCTGTTTGGGATCCTGCTCTCACAGCAGTGTTTTAATAATGCGGTTGCTCTTCTGCTTGTTAAGAAAATTGTGAAATCTTCTTACCTCATCTAGCTTGGACTGTCGACATGGGAAAGAAAATGTAAACCCAACTGGTAATTTCTTGTCTTTGATTTGTTGTTTCTCCATAAAGTCTCCCAGGCATTCTGCAACGTGATCAAAAAGCTACAAGAAAAAGGAACATGTAAAACCACCATGATTAGAAATATAGTTTCAGGGAGAAAACATTTCTAATTGCCTATGAAAACTGTGCTGGCTGAGGGGAAAGGGGAAAATACCTACTCTGAATTTTCAAAGACATTTAAATGACAAAGCTATGAAAACACTCTCAGGCAGTGTGTCTTAACACCTTGAACAAGAAAAATACATGAATTATATATCATTTTACACCCATATAAAAATCCTTTTCCCAAAAGAAGCAGCACATGGCTCTCAAGCCTGCCACAACCCTTCCACTTAACATTTGATGGGAACAAAAATGTTCTTTTAACCTTTCAACAACAGGAAGAAGCATCTCAAAAGAACTTTTAGGGTCCATCCCACATGAGGTTGAGTGCTTCTACAGCCACACAGAGGAGATCAACATCTGCTTCACCAAAGCACTGCTGAGATCAGAGAAGCCAGCGCTTCGCAGAAGCCACCCAAAAGGACATCATCTCTCAAATCTATTCCTAAAGCACACAGCGAACAAACAAAAAGCAAACCCAGGGGATTTGTCCACAGACGTCGAACTGCTAACAAGTTGCCGCCTGGCCTGGAAGGTAACTGTGCTTCACGTTTTAACTCCCTGCAAAAACAAAACACCATCCAACTCGATCTGCAGCACCGGTGGGATGAGGCCAGGAAAATCGCCGGGAAGGTTGGGGGGTAACTGGGAGGGAGTACAAAAGGGTATCTGTTGGTTGCAGTTGGCATGCGCAGCTTGATTAAGAACAATTTACAGAGTCTTGGAGAGACAGCAAAACACGGCTGCAACAGTTAAAAAAAAAAACAAAAAAAAAGGAGTATTTTGCTGTTCGAAGCAGGTCAAGAAGTGGCACCTGTGTGTTACAATTTAACAGAGCATCTTAAACCCATTCCTAAAACGAGGTCAGATGTGATTAAGAAGCAGTACAGTAGTTTCCCAGAGAAAAATGTTGCCATTCATTGCCCTGGGCAGATCAAGAACATTTCACTGAGCGCATGCAGAGGAACAGCATGGGAAAGCAGTGTACACTGCTGCTGTGCTTCTGAAAGTCTCTTTTCAGCTGTCCAGATGAGGGAGGGAGGAAAAGGAGTTATGAAAAGAAGAACTATAGCTAAGTAATAAAACATGACAACCTCTCCAGGAGGAACAGGAGCATACATTTTTATTATGCTTTCCATCTCAAAGCATCTCGCTAAATACTCAACCCTACTAAACTTTCAGCTGCTCCTACAAACAATAACCAGGAGCCAACATCAAACCTCTCGGGAATTCAGAGGGCAGGAAGCAGAAATATCAACGACTACTACAGAAATCCCTCTCACTCAGTGAACCACGACTGCAGAGAGAGAAAGAGACGGGACCTGCTTTCTGAGTCTGACAGCAAAAGATCTCTGGGCACGGGGGATCGCGAGGGCTCTGTGCTGGCAGCGGGGCGACGCGGTTAACGATTAGCCGTGTTCTCGACACCACAGTAGCAGTGTCAAGTCAGTAACGCGTGGCCTGGCTCTGCTACTGTTTTTAAGAAAGCACAGGGGGAAGGCCCTGCTCAAAAGGAGAAAAGAGAGGCATTTATTAACTTTGCTGCCATTGACGGTCATGAGATTTTTCCTGAGGAGACTCAAGGAAGCACTTGTACATGCCCCTGGTGGAGATCAACATCCAAACCTTGCAAATGCCCAGTGACTCTGACAGGCACCGTTACAAAGTACCTGTAGACTTCATTAGAGTAGGGCAGGCAAGTGGAGGATAAATCCAAATTCTTGCCCACCCATGGGTGTGCAGCGGGCAATGGCATGAGCCCAACACTACACCAAACGTCAAAGAGACAGGACAGCAAACGCCACAGCCAAGAGTGAAGAACCAGCCAGATTTTACATCTTCATAGATTTGAACCGACATAGCCATGAGCTCCTGAGCAATATGCTGTCACGCTTCATTACTTCCTCTGGCCATGAAGTTGCCTGCTCAGGTTGGGCTCCAAGAAATCTCCACAAGGAAGCATTTGGCTGTCAGCCACCAGATTTTGGCAAGCAACTGAAGATCTGAACTCGGGCTCAAGCCCCTGAGTGGAGAAGACCGAAGGAGCAAGGAAATCACAGCTTCAGAGTGGGAGAACACCCACAAATCCATAACCCACCTGCACTGGCAGCAGAACACAAAAAGCAACACCAAACTCAAGCCCCAGGCATGCTCCTGTTTGCTGAGCTGACGTGGAAGACATGCTTCTTACAAGTTGTAGACCTGCTATTACACTGCTGAAGTCAATGAGAGATTTGCTCTTGACTTTGACAGGGAACCGTCTCCACCTGGCAAAGCGGTCAGCCCGTGTCTGACGGATGGGCAAAAATAGAATTTTTAGTGCAATGAAGTATAAAATATCAAAACAAACTGTGCTAGTCAGGCGTGAAGCCAGAAATCACAATCTCTTCAATAAGTTGATTATATATTAGGCTTTAGAAGCATAACTCATTGAATTTAATGACACAGCTTGCTGAAAAACGTTTTAGTAGCCTACCCCACGCCAGCTAGCTCAGTCCAAGCGTTCCACTCATCCGGCTCAGAGATTTCAGAGAACCTCAACCACGTGCATCAGTCAGAAGCATCGAATCACCACCTGCCTGTGTGCCTCCCGGGCACCCACCACACGTCCCTGTGAAGCCTCACTGCACGTGTTTTAGCTGGGGTTGGACATTGTCATGGGACAACTTCAAACCTGGTTGCGGTTCTGATGATGCTTTCAGCTCTTCTTTTCCTGGTACTTAAGTACTAGGAGTGACTGTTCCCCTCCAAGGGCAGTGGGAGCCTTTCCTGCTTCTCCCTTCAGTTTAAAAGCCATGACAAAGCCTATCCATCTCAGGTCCATGCTGCTGATTCCTGACAGCCAAATGGCCTTCAGATATTTAAAAATGAAAACATAAACAGCACAAAGCCCTGGAGAGAACGCAAGACTCGATGTCTCCTTTCCGGGCTTCTCCTTACCACCTTCATTGTGTCTCCATCAAGCCTCACCTTAAGTCAACCTTAAGCCTTGCCTCCCAGGCACAGATACTTGCCGCCGGGGTGTGCGGGCAGCCCTGCAAGCCCACCTCCACCATTCCATCAGCAACAGGCAACATTCCACCAGTAACAGCTCAGCTCCCCCAGCCAAAAACTTGCCCCGGGGGAAGAGCAACTGCATGTCCTTTTGGCCAGATGACAAAGTAGCAATGTTAGGAAAAGTCTTCACAAGGAAGGCATTGGTTCAGGTATCACAGCAAGGCTTGTATCAGTGCTACTTAAAAGTCGTGATTGCCCTCTTACACTCACTATTGCATAAGAATGCAGCAGCAGTTGTTAGATACATACATCACTAGTATTAAAGTGGCTACAGAAAGTACATTAAGGGTAGAAATGTTTTTCCCATAATGTTTCTTTTATTTGTTTTCCTCTTTTGGTTATTCTTCAGAAAGAAGCTCTAAGTTTCCTTCAAGTCTCATACTCCTAAGTAGCATCTCGTTCTAGCAAAAAGTGTAAAAAACCTTGCTGTTCCCAACAATGAAAATTACCTGTTTGGTCTTACACTGACACAGAGACAAATCTGTCAGTAAAATATTCATTGTCATCCACTTCTTGATCTAAAAAAAGAAAATAAATTCTTCCAAAGAACCCAATTTGAAATCCAAATACACGGATCCAAACATTTTCTACTCTTGGAACACAGGTGACTAAAAACAAAAAACCAACAATCACCCTATCATTTATTCAGCAAAAATTAAGTTGAAGTTGTGCCAAAACATTCTATCAGCCTCCTGTAATTTTTCTAACGTACTTGTACTTTTCAGGAATGCTGAGTTGCTCAGACTGCCAGGACAGATATGTGGCTGTCATGGATACTTCTATCCCTCACCTAATATTACAGTGGCAGGGTTCGTCATGCTCATTGCTTACAAAGACTAAGTTGTTTTCCTGCTGTCCATGCCTGCCTGTGGAAAGTAACTTTACTATCAAAGTCAGAATTTTTATTTCTAGGCCACTTCCTCCCTAAGCCAGCCAAAAGTCTCTCACACAACGGCAGCAGATTTGCAGCACCCATGCATGCTCTGTTACGCTAACTACTGCTTATTTATCTTCAGTATTGACAAAGAGCTGTAGCTGGGTCTGTGCATGCTGTAGGCAAAAATGTTAAGGTCATATTCTAAAACAGCAGTGTGAAAACAGCTGATTTTCAGAGAGATGCCCTGAAGAAGAGGTGGTGCTTACCCGTGTTCCGCTGCCGTGCATGATATCCTCAGGCGTGTTATAAATTTCGCTTTCCATTTGTACAGTCTGCTTCTTTTCATGCGATACCTTCACCCGCAGAATTCGGAAGTAAGAACCACCAAGATCCAGTGCAATGAAATCTCCTTTCTCTATGCAGAAAACAGGACACAAAGCGATTAAAAATTGTATGCAACACCAATCTGGGGAACAGCAAGCTCTACTAAGTGTAACACTTAGGAAGTGTCCAGTACCATCAACCCAATTCCGTGCAATTTAACATCAAGTCGGTGCGATGGCAACGCCAACCCCCATTGGTACACAGGCAACCGCAACAAGGGCTTATCCAAAAAGAACGGACTTACTGCAGACAGTCTCTATCTAGATCTCACCCATGGCAAAGCTGGAAGAGCAAAGATCCAAAAAAGATGTGGAAAACAGAGACAGTAAAATGAAAGGATGCCAGACCACTGACCAGCAGTCTGTTGCCGTAAATGAACCTGTGACTTTTTGGTAAATGGATTGTGCGCTGCTCTAAAACCAACAAATTACAGACTGATGTAGTTAAAAAGCAGGAACCACTTATGTCACCCCTGGAAGCTGAGATTTACTGCAAACTGCAGTCAAGTAACAGAAGTCAGAGAAACAACAGGCTGGAAAATCAACAGGACAGCCCCACACTGCCGTGCACAAGTTAGAAGTCGCGATCGCTTTGCACTAGAGCTCCTAATAACTCCCCAGGAGCCAGGGACGGAGGTAGGATACCTCCACTTCCCTCTGTGGCAGAGAGGGATTTGGACTTCAAAGGTCCAAAACCAAATCCGCTAGCGCGCCTCCACATACACAGCCTTCAGGGTGTAATTCAGGCAAGGGAGATGTGTGGTCGGGCTGTGTGGGCAAGGGCACTTTCAGCACCCCCTGGAGAGCAAGGCAAATATATCTGACTGAACTGCTTGCACTATCTCCTCTTATCTAAGAGGGAGCAAACAAAGGCAGTGATTGTTAATGTCTGCAAAAAGATAATATTTGGGAAAGCAGTGCCCACAACTTATCACACAGGAGTGCGTGTCCAGGCTGCGGTTAATCTCGAAAGCTCTTTGCAAGTGTTCACGTCTGTGCCCAGAACCCCCGGGCTCACTGAGGCTGCTTAGAAGGTGGTGAAGCAGAAGCTCAGGGTCCTCTCTCATCTGGGTTTCCTCATCGATTTGTACCTTTCTGTGGTGTCAGAAGTGCCACAAGTGGGATGAGCTGCCTCCCTCGCATCCTGCACCGATGCCAGTCTCCTCCTGCAGCACTCTGGCCTCTTTTCATTCTTCCTTCCAAATTTAAACTATGACTTTGGAGAGGCCATTCCCAACATCACCGTATCTTTCCATTCCTACCTAAATTCAACGTGGAAAGACCTCTAGCATCAGGAAGACCAGTACTTTTCAATGTGCCACCTCAAACTTTGACTCAGCTCCCAGAGCTCCCTGACCCTGTGCTGTCACCGACGTATCAAGCATGCAACTTATCCATGAGGACTTGCAGATCCCCTTGCTCTGAGGTTACCCTGCCCAAATCTCAGACACAAATTCCTCAAGTCTGGCTTAGTGAGCTGTTCCTCCTCGTCACCCTATCCACCTCCAGGAGAGGAGCTCCTCAGCAAAGCTTTGCTCCAGTACAAACATCATTTAAAACGTGACCATCCAAACTGTGGGTGCAGTTCCCCGTTATCGGGCTCAGTATAACAAATTCAGCAACTCGTAAGTAACCCCCATCGCTGCAAACAAGCCCAGAAGCAAAACATTTCCCACAAGTGTCTCATTAAGCCAAATATCCAAATAAGATTTATTGTATGAGTATCATTTGTCAAATGCAAGCCATTAACTCCACTAAATAATAGAAAAATCAACACTGGACCAGATGGCCCTTTTCCAAGCTTAAACACACCTCGATCGACACCTCAAACAAATACTGCACTTCAGAACTATCTGCTCTGACAATAAACTAACAGAATTAGCAGGTTTGATTTTCAGTATCGTCAAGCTCATTGCAAGGTAATATTTATTACAAAATGCCTTTTTCAGATAAAAAGAAACAAAAACTCTGAATTGGAATGTGAAGCTTTCTGTACGCAAAGTAGCAGTTTTCTTTCAGGAATTAAATCCAAGCAGCAGCATTTGATCTATGCTTTATAACACCAAGATGCAATCAAACCCACTGTAAATTAATTTAGGAAGATCCTTTAAAAGCATTAGCTTGAGATACCATTCTGGGCACTCTGGACAAAAAAAAAACCAAATAAACAAACAAAAACCCTTGCAGCTTTCATAAATTAAGCAATTCTGAATGAAGCACAAAACCCTGCGAACACCAACATCTCCAGAGTCTCCGAAATTATTACTCCAAAGCTCCTTGTTAATAAAGTACACAAGCACAGATCTGAAACCAAACAACAGTATTTTCCTGAATAGTCAGCTCTCATAATAATAATCAGACTCAGAGGAAAGAGCTTACACGGCAGTAATTAGAGACGGGCCAGAGAAAAGGGCAGGCTTTCAGCCTCCGGCTTTTACAGAGGGACAGCTGAAGGCAGAAATCGCTGTCAGCCGGGAGCCGAACCCACGCGCTGGGCACAGCAGCGGGGACACGGCCGTGATACCGCTCACACCCGAGCTCAGAACGTGTCCTTTCTGGGAAATAATGAAAAGGTCCTGCCTGCGTTTCTAACAGCCTTCTAAAGAGACACTCGGAACCTGCAGGCACAGGTTACCGATGTGTTAAACAGAAATTGCACAGGGCAAAGCGCTGCCTTGAGAGGCTGCCAGGAGCCAAACAGGCACAGGATCAAGAACGGAGCACCCCACACCCAACACACGAGGGTGCTTTTTTAAGCAGGTGTGTAATACCCAATCTGAAATGGATGCCTTGACACCCAGGCACGCTTGCGCTCAGCCGGAGGATTCGGTTCCAGCAGCATTTGGCCGTCTCTCACACCTCTTTCCTGCATCTCAAAGTCTCCCTCAGTTTGTGCCACGGAACAACTTGTAAAATTACTTGCCTCGCTGCGAGCAGCTCAGATTTGCTACCCTGCAGCGCCTGCCGGAGCAGGGTGCTGGGGACAGGTCTGTACGCAGCAGAACTCAAACACGCGTGAAGGACAAAAAAGGGGATTTCAGAACCAGTAAAAGTGCCGGGATGCCACGAAAAAGCCCTCACCTGCAAACCCTTAAGAGCCACTCCCAGCCTTGACCCAGCTGTGTGTGGCAGCTTCAGACTTTCTCAACAGGAATTTCAACACAACATTTCAACACAACAGCCAACAGTGCTAAATTAAGGGAGAACACAGGATTCAAGTTTGTTCTCCCTTTTGTTTTTTTCTTTTTTAGACAGAGAATCATATTTCAACCAGAAAGCTTAAGGTGGCAGAAAAAATCAAAGATTTCTACCTGCCAGACAGCACCAAGTAACACAAAGCATCGGGCTTCATGTTCTTTCATCCAATAAAGTCTTGATTTTAACTCCAAAAAAGCCTCAAAACAGGTCACTATGTTATGCAGTTCTTGCAGCTGTGCAATTTCTGCACGCAGGGACATAATTTGTGGTAGGCAGCAAACTACAGTTAACCAACTCACGCTATATGAGGAGGAAACCCAGTGTTATCACAAAATCATAAACACTATTACACTCTGTCCATAAATATAATTCTAAAAATAAAAATACTCTATATAGAGTATACAAGTATACAAACACTAAAATAAGTAATAGAGGCAATCCCGGTCTCAAAGACAAACACAACATTTTTCGGGATTTCTGATAGCTCTTTGTGTTGCTTTTATCAGGTACAATGAGCACAGAAAAAAACAAACCAAAAACCTTCCTGTGTGAAGTATCGATTGCTGGCAGACAAATCACAGCATAAATGCATTAGCTGCTAGTGGACTGACTGCAGATGGGTTGGATGCAGGAATCACAAAATCCTCCAGCGTCTGTGGGAACAGACCTACACACAGAAGGGAGGCTGTCTTGAAAATGCTATCTGGGCTTGCCAGAAAGTAAATTCATCTTGTTCTTGGTAATGCACTGGTGTACTTCTAACAGGTTTCCCACGAAGCACACCATGTTTAATACAGCTCCTTACCTGAACCATCAGGAATGGACCTCACAAATGTAGGAAGCATCTTCACTGCAGCCGTCGGGTTAAAATCTCTGGAGAGGCCGTTCTTCATCTCCCTCCTGAAGCGAGCCATAATGTCTATCAGCGTTTCGTCAGAGAGCCGCATGGCGTAAAGGTATTTATCAATCTGGGGAAAAAGATGAACACAATCACAGAGTGGAAGTCTGCCCTGAGGCACCCGAGCGGGTCTATACCTCTCTTTAATCGCAAGAATAGTGCAGAGCGCCAGCTTGGCCCCGGGGCTCTGGCCAAGTAGACAACACAGCCACATGCTTCGTGCCTTGTCTTTTGACTCACAATCAAGGAAGCATCAAGGTCATGCTAGGACCTGTGTGAGCTGAAGCCCACCCTACTGCCTTCCCAAGCCACGACATAGTCCCACACCACTCCGCCTCCTCTTTTCACACAAATCTGTTTGCCCACAGCATCACCCCACTATTGCCTGCCCTCGCCCCACTTCTCAGCTCTCCTGGCTGTCCACAGGCTGAAGATAAAAGTCTCTCTTTGGGCATCTTGTCCCAGCCAGGACGATGTGGGTGTTGCTAGAGCCCACAGAGGTGCCTTGGTTTTAGAGCCTTTCATTGCAAAGGACTCGCCCCAGCAGTTTTGGGGCTACATCCCAGGTTGAGAAAGAATTGCTGTGTAGTAGACCATTTTCCCGGTCCCACCTCAAAGCTAGTGCAGCCAGAGGGTCAGGAGAGGCAGAACTTGGCTGTGGGCAGGTAGCGTCTTCCTCCTCAAGACAAAACATCAAATTAAAAGTTGTTGACTTCTCCCTTGTGGCTTCCCTAGACAGGAACTTTCTTTACCTCCCTGGAAAAAGGAGGCGGTTCCAGTTTTCCAACAATACAGCTTCCCATAATACTACACCCATCTTCAGCAGCAGGAAGAGAGATGCTTTGCTGCCTCAAAAACATAAGTTGGCCTTGGGGGTTCTTGCTTAATGTACAGGTCCCACCCCTTTTACCTCCGCTGCCAGACTATTCTCGCCTTGTTTCATTAGCTGCCTTGGAAATGTGGTTCTGCAAACAGCTCAGACCAATGCCACGCCTTTGCCATCACTTTTGCTCGCAGCCTAGCAGGACCGAGAAAATAAAACCCTACCCATGTTTTCTGTCCTCAGCCAAACTGGAAAAGTCACCTCATTTTAAACCCCAGGCCGCCTGCATGTCTCCATTGCTGCTCTGGAAGCCTTGAGAGCAACTCACCTCACCTTGCAGCTGGCATTAAATCTTACAGGACCAAGGTCACAATAAAACACCCCAGGCAAAACGTATCCCTCCAAGTGCTCTATATACCAGGGACTTTGAGACCGGAATACTTTCCTTTGTGAATGGGCATTAAGACAATCAAAACATAATTAAACCCTAAACTGACTGTAAAACCAGCACCAATTTAATTGCTCCTGCAGAAAAGTACTTCTGCTGCATGTAGTCGAGTTCTGCACCAAAGATAGTCTATCTCCCAGAGCCAGACGCCCTCCCACCATGACCAAGCATTTCGATAGACGCAGGAGGAAGGCGAGGACGGCACTACCAGGCGCAGCTCCCCAGCCTCATTCCGGGCCATGGGGCTGGGGACCAGGCAAGCCTGAGCCGCAAGGGCCACAGCCAGAGGCTGCACAAGCTGTGAAGCTTTCGGTGCCACTGCTTGCAGAGGAACAGCAAAACAGTCATCACGCAGATGAGATGCCAGGGGAAGTTGCAGCACAACCATGCAAAATGAGACCATGAGTTTGCTTCATGAAGAAGCAGAAGAGGTGAGCCCCGGTTCTCCGCATCAGAGGTCAAACGCAAGACCCCAAGGCAGCATCCTCACTCCCCAGCTGAGTGCCAGCCCCGATGGGCTGGCAGCCCCCTTGCAGCAACAACCACAGCCAGCTGCTGGTGTCATTTCACACCAAGAACAAAAATCCAGATGGAATCATCCTCTCCGCAGGGGATGCATGCAGAGGCTGCTGTCAGGCTGAGCAGGAAGGTCTCTCCTCCATGGCAAACCCTACTGTAGGTTTTTTTTCAGCAGAGTGTGTCAAACCCTGATGTCAGAGCATGAGGTTATTCCCTTTCAAGGGAGGAGGGGGGAAACCCTCTTATTAAGGCTGAGCTTTCAGCAGCCCATGCTGTTGCTCAGAGGCCTGATCCCCCAAACTTCCCAGTGAAAGCTGCACTAACACATCATTCACACAGTCAGGCTCCACGGTGCACTTAAAACACCCCTGTGCAAAGGCACGTCGCTGCACCTTCCTCCCGAAAACAGGGCTGAAAGATTCCCCCTACCACACCAAATGCTCTGTTGTGAACGCAGGTTTTGGTGTTTGCACAGTCAGGACCAGACAAGCCCGTTCTGTTCCCCCCACCTCTGCCCCTATGCTGCCCTCAGCAGCGAGGGAAAGCGGGAGAGAGGGAGAAAGGGAGGGCTCTTTTTATTCCTGTGAAAAACCAATGAGCGCCGTCAGCGCCCTTACATAATCGGGCTGGACCCTCCTGCGCGGGGAGCATCCCTCACATCGCATCGCGTCGCGTCGAGGCCACCTTCGGCGCTGAGACTCACCGGGCAGGGAGGCGGAGGACACGGGGACTAAACCTCTGCTTGAAACTGAATCCCTCCTGTGTTACAGTTTCCAAAACTAGGAGTTGGTGGTTATTTTGGGGAGGTTTTTTTCCCCAGTCATTCTGGCAGCACAAATGAAAGGTAAAAAGCGCTGCTCTCCTCGCAGGGACAGCAGCCCTCTGAGGGAAAACCCTCAGCAAATTGCCAGAAATAACTGGGAAGGAGGCTGGATTACCAGATGGAGGTTTAATAACTCCCTGCTCTGCCTGCAACAAAAGCCGATCAGAAAACAAATCTCGGCCTTATCCAAAGGGAAACAGCTGCCGGCAGCACCCAGTCGGACCCATAGCCCCGCTGAGGCTCCGGTGGCTGAGAGCTTCGGGGAGACGAGTGCCAGCAGTGCCCAGGGCACGGCGGAGAGCAGGAGCGATTTCAGGCAGGCAGTTGTTTGGACAAGGTGCAGAAAACGCTCCTTTATTTAGCTGCCATCTCAGAGTCACCCCCTCAGGAAGGGCATCTTCACAGAGTGCCGCTATGGGAACCCTCCAAGAGCAAAAATGCGCTTTTTTTTTTCCCCTTCTCCTTTTTCTTCTTTTTCTTAAAAAAAACCCACACACAACACAAAACAGCCAGACGGAATCTGTGAGCAATTACTTAAAAATAGAATTTTATAATCTGAACCATATGCATGTAATTTTTCTTGATCGTATAGGAAAGACACTTTTTATACTTGGGGAAAAGAAGTTTCTGAAAGCCTGGCCATCACAGCAGCCTCCGCAGGAAACTGTGAATAATTCTAAGTGCATAATGAAACAGGCAGTACTAAGGGCCATTCCTTAAATGCATGCCTCATTCCCCGGGACACTGACAACAGTAGATGGTATCCAAGAAGAGAGTACTCCCATAACAATTTCAGAAATCATTAGCACCTATTTTACTGACACAAGCCTTTGCTGTAAACATTTTTCTGCAGAGCTAATCATACTCGGTACTCACTACAGCACCAGGAAGATTCATGAGGAGCCAAGGCATGTTAAAACAAGTAGTTTAGACATCCTGCAACTGTGCTTGCTTACGATTTATCAGATTGTTTCCTATAAAGCCTTTGCACTAGCAAGGTATAAAGGCCGCTGACAGGGCGCTTTTTTTTGATGCCAGTTGCTACATTTTCACCTCGTTCCATCACGGTCTTTTCATGGTTAAATGACACTGAAAAGTCACTCTTGGACTGCAAGTTGGGATTGTTTTTTCTTCTCTCCTCAGGTAATCTGACAAAAAGGTATTGTTCCCCTGACAGACAGAAAGCAGGCAACACCTAGAGGCTCCCTTTGTTGGGGCCAGCTACTACAGGTATAAGCCTGCTGAAAACCAAAGATACTCAAAAAGCAGTTTTACTCAAGTTCTCCTGCGCACAGGCCAGTGGCACAAATGCTGGGGATGCTCCCTGACATCCATATCCCCAGGGATGGGAGTTGGGCTTTTAGAGAAATCGGGGCCTAGGTCCTGGTTGTTCAAACTCCTCTGTCACCACAAGGATGCTGAGCTCCTGCTGCTACCCCTGGAGGATCAAAAATGTTCAGGGAACACGTTTTCAAAACCACCTGCGTAATTCATCCTTCTTGGAGCAAAACCACATACATATTTACATGGTACAGGGCATCACACGTTACCGGCTTGCTTCTGCATGGCAGGGTCACGTGCAAGTGCCCACACACACGGTTTCGTCAGAAGATGCCCCCTTTGAAGGGCCTGCAGGGCCACAGCAGCAAACAACCCACGCCTTCAACACCACACATCTGCCCTGTCTATTCCTCCTGCTTGCCACCACTCGTCTTGAAAAATGTTCCTGAAACTGCAAATTTGAGGAAAAATAAAATAAAATAAGGTATCCCTGAAATCACCGGCCCCATCTGTGCCCCTCGGCAGGGGTCCCCCCGTCCAAAGGCAGTGCTGAGCTGAGAAGGAAACAGGATCTCAAGGGAAGAAGGATGCTCAGTGGAGAACTGGTAACAAATTCATTCCCAAATTCACTTTGCTGGTGATTTTAACCCTTCCACACCCATCCTATGACCCCAAGCAGTATCTTCAAGGTGACCCGCCACCTGTATCACCCAAACGCTGTGGAGCAGCGAGGTAGAGGAGCCCTGAGGGGCGCAGGGGTGAGCAAGGGCAACGCCTCAGTCGGCAGCCCCCAGCCACAAGCACGTACCAACAGAAAGCGCTGCTCTTCCGGAAGCAGAGAGGAGAGGGAGGGACCTCAACCGAAGCCATGCAGGCACGTATTCCAGCAAGCTGATGTGGAGTGCAAACCTCGCAAGCAGTGGGCTGAGATGGAGCAAAAAAGGCCTTTTGCTCCGCAGGGAATCAGGGCTCCGGGGCACAACCTCTGCAGAAACCTTCTCTACGGGACAGCCAAAAGCAAGGTGGCTCAATGCCCCTTCCAAAAGGATATAAACAGGAAAAGATGCCTTACATCCTCCAAAACCAACAGCCTATGCCTTTCTTTTTTTTTTAAATTACATTTCTTTTTTTCTTTTTCAGACAAAACCAGACTGACCCATAAGAATGCTTTACAGCTCCCGTGCCGCCAAACAATAGCCGCCTCATGGTACCAACCCAGCCTGCAATAAATAACCCCCAGGAACGCTAGAGGTTTTTTCCCCCACCGTGCTTTCCCCACACAGCCTTTCTGCTGCTCCTCGGCCAGCGCGAACCCTTATGCTTATCTTGGGTTTCTAAATATAACAGGCACAGCGAGACAGAGAAGGCCTTTCCCAGGCATGCCCGGCCGGCGCCAGCAGCAGCATTATAAATCCTCTGCGGAAAGGAAAATGAGGGGGCTGGGGGAAAGGGAGGGAGAGCCACATACGTAGGGAGGCCAGAAGGTGCAGAAAGCCGCAAGGCTGCGTGAAGCCTCCAGCTCCTCGCGAGAACTGCTAGATGGAAAAGCAAGAGACCTAAACCACAGAAGGAGGCGTGGAAAATCTGAGGTGCTGTCTCGGGTTTTATCCAACGGAGAAGTGGGCCCCGGGTGAGCACATCTTGAGCAGGGCGGCATGGGTCATCCATACGTGAGGGCTGAGGTCTTTCTCCCCAGGCACAGTGAGAAACCCGAAGGGAGGAGGTGCGCTCCTCCTGCTGAGACAAGCCTGGAGACACCACAAATCAGCCCTTCTAACGCTGCTGCTGAGGCTTCCCCAAAATATTTTAGGGATGCCTTCAGCAGGCGTTCAGCCGTGTGACGAGGACGAGGTGGAGGTGGCAGAGGGGAAACCTCTGCTTCCTGACGTCAGCCCAGCTCTGTGATGGGCCCAGTGACATTTGCAATTATTTCCCCAATGTGTGTCCCCGCATCCCGAGCCCCAGGCTCTCCGCTCCCTACAGCTCTGCAATATGCTCGGCAGGACTTAACTGCCATGTTTTTATTTATCCTGTGCTCCTTGTGGCAGTGCTAAACACCAGGATTAGACCAACCCTACAGCAGCAGTCGCCTAACGCCAAAGGAACAGGAGCCCACGGAAATATTTCTTCTCTTTAAGCACAACTGACAACTACTTCTCTGTGAATTCAGAACCTGTAGCGACACAGAAGCCAAAAACTACCCAGGAGTGACAGGTGTCCGTGGGTATCCTGGGGAAAAAGTCCAAGTCCCCTCTCCAAGAAAGCCTGAAAGGCCATCATCATATTCCTCCTCATCACCAAAGCCCCCCAACTCCTGCCGAGCTCTGTTTCCATGGACTGCCTGGCGGGCATCACCCACACCCAGCAGACTCCAGCCTTAAAAATGGGTTTATTCGCACCGCACCCCCCCGCCTCCTATTTTTTCCTCCCATAGCAGGGTCGCTATGGGGACAAAGCAACCAAACCAATGGGGTGGGGGGGAAAAAAAAAATCAAAAAATCAAAATAAAAATAGCACAACCCTGTGCCGGGGTGTGGGAAGCGGGGAGGATTTTAATTTACCTTTTTGACCTGATCCTCCTTCAGCTCCGTGAAGTAGTAGGCGAGGAGCTGGG
>NW_009709348.1:0-321 GCF_000703405.1 Apaloderma vittatum
ACATTGGGGAGCAGCCGGTGTTCGAGATCCCCCTCAGCAACGTCTCGCAGTGCACGACGGGCAAGAACGAGGTGACGCTGGAGTTCCACCAGAACGATGATGCTGAGGTCTCGCTCATGGAGGTTCGCTTCTATGTGCCCCCGACCCAGGAGGACGGTGTGGACCCTGTGGAGGTGCGTGGGTGACTGTGGGGACAGTGGATGGGGCAGGAGGGGTGGCTGGGTGCTCTTGCCTGGCTGTAACTCCCTCTCCACGCAGGCCTTCGCTCAGAATGTCCTCTCCAAGGCGGACGTGATCCAGGCCCACGGAGAAGCTTACTTC
>NW_009709348.1:652-903 GCF_000703405.1 Apaloderma vittatum
ATCTCGCTGACCCTTAACATGAACGAGTGAGTTCTGCTCCTGTCAGGGCAGGTAACAAACCCTCTGGGTTCCTGTTCTCAGCGTCACCTTCTCTTTTGGCCACACAGGGAGGAGGTGGAGAAACGCTTCGAGGGGCGGCTCACCAAGAACATGTCGGGTTCCCTCTATGAGATGGTCAGCCGGGTCATGAAGGCGCTGGTGAATCGCAAGATCACCGTGCCTGGCAACTTCCAGGGGTGAGGCTGGTGCCG
>NW_009709348.1:1034-1249 GCF_000703405.1 Apaloderma vittatum
CCCCCGGCCTCTGGCAGCTGGACTGCTCTGCTTTTTTCCTCCTGTCGGGGTTCGGGGAGAAGGGGTTCTGTGGGGTTGGTGCCGGGTGCTCTGCTCACCGTGGGGATGGTGTTGGCACCCACGGGGGTCTGACACAGTGTTTCCCCGGCAGGCACTCGGGAGCACAGTGCATCACCTGCTCCTACAAGGCCAGCTCAGGGCTGCTCTACCCGCTG
>NW_009709349.1:0-7486 GCF_000703405.1 Apaloderma vittatum
TAATAGAGGAAAAAAATACTGAATTTTTTTTTTTTCTTTGCTTTGTGCGTTTGCGGCGAGCACAGTTACCTTGGGGGCAGAACCCAGCGGGACTAACGCTGTTGGGTCCCTGCCACGATGGAAATGTCTTTTGGCCTCCTCTGATGTTACCTGGGGCGTCGCCGTGGGGAGGCTGCTCTCCCCGGCCAGCTCTGCCTTCGCCACCCGGCAGGGCTTCTTCTCAGGGAGGCAATTCTGTCCCCAGCCACCGGCAGTTCTTTGCCCAGTGGTCCCGCTGTTGCTGCCTGTGTGTTAAACACCGAGAACATTGCTGGCCGCGGCCTTCCCCCTTCGGAAACAAGGGCACAGTCAGTTCCTGCTTTCTTAGACTGGATGAACTTGGTGATACAGTTGGTGACCAATTTCAAATTCTTAAAACTACCGTGAAGGCTTACTCGAACAGAACCAGATCATTGTGCACTGTTTAAAAAAAGCATGTTCTTGGGTTGTCCTCTGTGCCATTAGTAAGTTTTGACCACAGTTATTGTACTTCAAATTATTCCTGCAGGTGAAGCAATATTTTCATAGTAGCTCTCTGAAGGTGTTCAGTATGTGCAAATGGCTAAGTGAGAATATCTGTCTAAATTTCTGTCCGTTTAAAATAGGATTTAAAGATATGTCAAACGAGGCTGCATAAAATTCTCGCTTTTAAAGCTAACAGAAGGAAAACCAAGTTATATAAAAAATATGAATTTGCAAACCGATTCAACTCTGAAATTACATGATGATATTTCATTTCTGCATTTTAATAGATGATTGGTAACTTTTAAGGTATGCTTATTATTACGTTTTTTTAAAAAAAAAAAAGAGGAGGAAAAAAAAGGCTAGGGAAAAAAACCCCGAGGCTGTTCCCTTGCTGGTTTTGCCTTTCTCAGCCTGGATGAACTTACTATGAAACCATACGGGAAAGTTCTCAAAGTCATCCAGCAGAGCAAATGATTAACTATTGTGCAGTTGTGTTAGGGAGACCTTTCTTTATGTTATATCAGATCATGTTTTACCTTTAAAAGCAGGTAAAAGCAAAGATTCTTGTTTTGGTTTTTTTGTGGGCGTGGGTTTTTTTGTTTGGGTTTTGGTGTGTAGTTTGTGGGGGGTTTTGGGGGTGGTTTTTTTTTGTTTTTTGTTTGTTTTGGGTTTTTTGTGAGGAGTGGTGAGAAAATGTCGGACTTACAGCTCAGTTCAGTCAGTTCATTTACCAGCTCAGCTGGTGACTCACCTGACTGAAGCAAGTCATAGCACTTCTCTTTCCTCATAGTATGAGAGTAACAATATAGAGTTATCTTATGAGGTGTTTTAAAGACTTAAGTTTTGTATCTGTAATTACCATTTGACAGAACGCTATCATCGGTTTGTGACCTGTATATGTGCATGGCTTTCTGATTTTTGAGATCGGTTAAATTGTGATCTAAGTTTTACAGCAGTCTTCTCTAAGAAATGTTCTCTGGTTTGTACTATAAGATGCATTTCTCTAGCAGAACTCAGGAAGGTAGTAATGGAATTGAATTTAGTTGCCTTTGTTCACAGCTCTAAGTGGCAGAGGAAAAAAATTCTTTACCTGCTATGAGCAGAGAAATAAATGTTTTGTAGAAGAAAAAAAAAAAACTTTAGCAAACAGATCTTTAACGTGTAGAAATGTGCTATGCTATCAGCTGGCATATAGCATCATAAAAATGTATCTTTCTCCAGTTTAGTAGCAAGAGGGGGACCTTTCTAAATTTTGTAGTATACCAGGGCTTCTTTGAACTCGTAGTCAGGTTTTTTAATATATTATTATGTTGAAACATTCTGTAAGGCATTACTAGTCTTATTTTTACTTTTTGTGTATGTTTTTTACAAATGTTGCAAGGCATCCAAAGGTTTTGAGACACAGATTTGACAACAACACGTGAGATTGGATAATAATGAATTGAGGGATCCTTCTGAAGCCTCTAATTGTATTTTTAGTATTATGCTTTTTTCAGCATTTTATGCTTTTTATTAGTGTGGGTTAGTGTGGGTTTTTTTATTTGTTTAGTTTTTTAATTGAGTTTTTGGATTTGTGGGGTGGTTGCTTTTTGGTATTATGGTTTGTTGGGGTTTTGGGGAGTATTTTTGTTGTTTTGTTGTTGTTTCTGAAAAATACTTGCCAAGAGACCTTAAAAATGTAGGGAACTAACACATGATCCTATGTAAACAGGGAGAAGAGCAGCCAAGCTCTTCAGAGGATTCCAGATGTGTCCCCTCATGGAGAGAACACTTGGCCTCTGCTGGAGCCTGAAGGTAGCTGTCTGGATAAGGTTGGCTTTCTTTGCATGTTATACACTGTTTGTCAGGCTTTTGCTAGTGCCACCCTTGGGTTTACCTTAAATTTATCTGTGTTAGCTTAATCTTGATGGGTCAAAATAGCTGATACTTCAGCCAAGAAATAGCTGACTGCTTTTAGTCATGTTCTGTGAAAACTGGTGTTACAATTTTGAGGTATTCTTGCCTAAAAACACAGGGGGTTAAAGAAGCTGTAGGAAAGGTGAGATGAAAGACAGGGGTTTTTGGGCATGATAAGTAATCAAGAAAGATTATGCATACCACTTTTACCTTGTTAAAAAGCTGGAAATATTGCATAAACCATTGTGAAAGGTGACGGCAGTGGAGTAGCAATGGGTGGGAAGAGCAAAAGGTAGCAGCAGTGAGCATTGGGGTGTCAGACCAAAGCCACCAAGAATGCTTCGTGTGGCCTCTTGAGCTGGTATAAAGAGAGCCCTTAGAGGCTTCACATCTTTAAAGAACAAGAGCTTCATCTACTAAACAGATAAACTCTACTGTCCCTGGGCAAAAAGCAGTGGCACAAAATCTGAAAGGGAGATTAGTTTGCTGCCTCATCAAGTAAGTGATGTTGTAAGAGGATTGGATTTGCATTTCCAAGGAGCAGTGATTTCTCCTGTTATTGATTACTTAGGATTTTCAACTTAATGTTTGTTGTGTTGCTCTAAATGCCTCTACAATGGTATTTAGCTAAAACTCTGACTAATTTTATGCAGATTGCGAGGGAACCATTGATCATTTCTAATGGGCCAAAATCATGAAATACACTTTCTGAGTGAAGGCTTAAGCTCTGTTTACATTTTCAGTGGGAATTCCTAAGTTCTTTACTACCAGATATTCCTGGATTTGAAGTTTTAAGTTTTCTGCCCTGTGGAAAATATATGTTCATGCTCATTTCTTATGGAAGGAGTTGTTGACTTTTTATCTTGCTAAGAAGTAGCTTTCTTCTACAACCAAGCAAACTTCTCTCCAAAGGAGTCTCACAACACTTGAATGTTAGCTCTTCAGCCAGACATTACAGTAGATTTATCTTTACATACATGTTGTTTTAGAATCATAGAATAGGTTGAGTTGGAAGGTCCCTTAAAGGGGGGTTGGAGCTAGATGCTCTTTGTGATATTTTTCACTGAATGAAGTTGGTCAAAGACCCATCCAACCTGACTTGAACACTTACAGGGGCATAATGGACTTTCAGTATAATGCAGACTTAATGTCTTTAGAATAATTTCTTTTTTTTGGTGAAATTTTTATAAACAGTTATGTGGAGCTGTGTTAGTGTTATAAAGGTCTCGGATATCTGATGTTTCGATTTCACTGAATTTCTCAGAAATTAGAGAGCATAGTGTGAGCATCTACCTTGTGACCTTTGGAACTGGACATCAGATGGCAGTATTCAGTGAGCTGCTGACCTGTGGCTGGCAAGTCAGTTATGCGAGCTTGGCCTATTTTATGAAAACTCTTTTTGAGAGCTACCAAGACCTCTCTTTTTTTTTTCCTGAAAAGTCATTAAAAAACCTGAAAGAATGAGTGTTTCCAACTGGGAGTTAAAAGCAGGCTACCCTGAAGAAGTTTTTTTTCCCTTCTTCCACAATATCAGAGAGACTGAAATTAAGTTATAATTACTTGGCTAACTTAATGATTAGTTCTGGGAAGACAGCATCTCATAAATGTCTCTCTTGCCACCAAATATGCCTGTCTTTATTGATAGTTCTTAAGAGCTTCCTGAAGAGCGCACCTGTGATCGTATTTACAACTTGGAGATTTGAAATAATGTGTTAATCTGAGTCTCAGCTGTGTGGCCCAGGTTAATTTCATTCATATTCATCCATGAGAAATAAATATTTTCTGCCATGTGTTTTGTATCAGTGCTTGTGTTGGTTTTTCTAAGTTTCTAAAAAAAAATAAAATTCACGGGCTGTACTTGGAATCTAGCTATTATTTTATAGCCATTAAGAGATTTTTTGTATTATTCTTTATCGTTATTTCTGAATTCAAGTGGCTGTCTACAAGTGATCATGCTTTTTATCTCTTTCGTATAGAGAAGCAGCTCCAGGTTCAGAAGGAGATTCATTGTTTCCTTTTTGACTTAATGTATTTTCTGGGGTTTTTTTAAACTTTTTTAAAAAAAAAAAGCACAAGACAACTGGTGTTCCATGTAGAGACTCTAGAGGTAGAAAACTGATCTACCAATCACTGCTGTATAAGAGGCTTTGCTTTATCTCTTCAGTAACCTCTGTACCTGCCGTGCAGTCCAAATACTCAAGATAACTGCTTGCAGCTAAGAAAAGGAGTCCTGCTGCTTTGTTAAGGTCACAGGTTGCCTTGTTGGGAATAGCTGTGCTGAAACATAAAGGGCTACGAGGCTGCTGCTTGCCACTGCTTCGCACTGACCAAATAGTCACCAAATCTTGCAGCGAGTAGTGGTTTTGTACGTCGGTCCTCGTCGGTGTTTTGTATATCTACACTTGGTGGTTGCAGAGGCTGTTAAACGATGGTTGGAGGGCCGCTTGCAGGTGGTCACTGCAGTTGTGTTGCTGCCACCTCAAGATCCATTGATAAGTGCTGACAAGGTGTCCTCATTTAGAACACTGATTAAATTGTCACTCTTACATAGTGTGCTTTGCTAACAATCCCATTGCACAACACAGAGTCAGTCCAGTAAGTCAACCTGTATTATGTTTGGTGGAACTTGGAGGGCCGGTTAGCTCAGTGGTTTGAGCACGGTGCTGGCAACAAGGACCAACACTGAGGTCACGGGTTCGATTCCTGCTCGGTCTCCTTGTGTTGACAGGTCTAGTCGAGAGGTGGTGTCCCTGCCCATGACAGGGAGGTTGGACTAGATGACCTCTAAGGTCCCTTCCAGCCTAGGCCATTCTATGATCTATGGATAGAAAGCTATGTATGGATTGCATTTTTCTCTGTAGACCTCAGCTCATCATGGTCAGTTCTAGACTGTACTGTTTCCTTAACAATTTTCTTGCTTCTGTCTATTCATAAGGATTACTCTTGGGTTATTTAGAAATGTATAGAAAATCAAGGTGGAGGTACAGTTTATTTCCTTGATATTAGTTGTTAGCCATGTGAATGTGACTGATGGCACAGAATAAACTACTCTAAGAAACAGACAAACCAAAAAATAGAGGATCAGGTTTTTTTCCTCTAAAAGCACAGGCCTACATGCTCATGTGCTCTGAATTAAAAGTTTTATTTCAGACAAGTAACTTTTGTATCCTGAAATTAAAATACTATTTTTGGTTTTGCATATTATGAGATAAAGCTTTGTGCAAAATGAGAAAAAGAGGAAGCTCTGTGCAGAGGTTGTCCTGAACCAAAAGCTTGTTTTGAACATGTGACAGGTAAACTGCTGTGTGCCTGATAGGTTAGCTTGAATATAAAACTGTTATAGCTGGTACTTTCTTTATAATAGAGTAAATAAGAATTCTGTTTTCAGATTTTGAACCTCATTACAAACCCTTTATTTTTCCTCATTACTCATGGTTCTTGGTTCTTTTAAGTGTTTGCACTGTAGGATTTAAATTTCTATTGGTGATAAACCTACAGGAAGGGAGGAATATCTAGCAGTAAATGGATGTTTTTAAACCAATACCTTTGAGTGTACTGCTTCTGTTGCTTTTGAGTTTTGGTTTTCTGTTGCAAAGAACAAACAGGAAATTTTGCAGATCTCGTGTTTCAAGAAAAAAAGCTTCAACATAGTTATTTTAATTAGAAAAAAAGAATGCATGAATTATTTAAAATAGTTGGTGCAACTGTTCCTGTTAACTAATCCAGACACTTGGAAGGCAATTACACTGAGCTTTGACAACATTGCCAACCCACTGCACAGTGCCTTATGCCAAAAGCTATTGTTGTTTTATTGACCACGTTCACCATTACATATGCATATGAAAAAACAGAGGCATTTTCATCGGGATTACCCTAATAGCATTAAGAGATTATTTTTTAAATTTCCTTGGAAGGAAATTCACTTAAATGAGATTACTTATTACTTGACTGGTTTCCTATCATGCTGCTATATTTAGGTAAGTGGAGTCCATTAGAGTATAAAGTTTTTTAAAAAACTGATTTTATACATTACTGATTTCAAATAAAAGAGAAGTACTATATTTGTGCGCAGCTTCTTTTGAGAAAGTTAAGTCGATGTTCTGGTGAGGAGAGATAACACTTTTTGTCCCTCTTGGTGGCCCCCCTAGTGCTACCATTAGTTGCTAATTACTTGCAAACAAATAAACAATTAACTCCTCATGCTGCTTGGTGGGAGAGTTTTCATTGACATGCTAAAACTTTCTGATAAAAGATTTTAATTAATGACGTTGCAAACCCAGCCCTCTTGTCAACATAAGGAGGACTTGCAGAGAAATGCAGGTACAGTGCACAGGCTGTGCTGGCTGAAGGTGAGAACATGGCAAGTACATCGCTATGTGCTGCCAATACAGCAGCGGCTCAGAATCTTCGGCAAGTGCCTACTTTTGTGGAGAATAAAACCACGCAGTGCTCGTTTTCCATTGAAAGTATTTTGGGACTAGAGCAGAAGAAAGATGGCATTCCAGCTGTGAAACATCACAGACCAGGGATGGATGCATGCCCCAGCTTGGGTAAGTCAGCAGTCTGTAACAAGTAACCTCTCAAGCTTTTGCTCCTAAAAAATGCATGTATTTTCGTGTTTCTACTGAAACCCAATCAACTGATGCTCTTGTTCACTTGCTTTTTCTAGTTTTAGGTGATGACACTAATCTGCAAATCCCTGTTTACTATGAAAATCCATTATTTCATGCTAACAGTAATCCAGTGCAAGAGGAAAAAGTTTTGAACTGTGAAAAATATTTTTCAGTTGCTGAAAGGCTCTCTTTCAAACGAGAATTGAACTGGTACAGGGGTAGAAGACCAAGAACTGCATTCACTAGAAACCAGGTAGCGATTTTCTCAGTATTTAACAAATGAATGACAATGTAGTTTACTAAAATGTTGGTAGAAGCCTGTAACAGCTGACTAATTCAGTATCATGTACCTCTGCAGAGACACGTGTAATCAGGAACTAGTGTAAATTGACAGTAATATTGCTAACTTCAGCAGACTGTGTTTATGCATGGAATCAGAATTGTGCAAACGCTGCTCAGAAGTCTCCTGCTGA
>NW_009709349.1:7517-17100 GCF_000703405.1 Apaloderma vittatum
AAACCCCTTTTGTACTTTCTTTGTTACTGCTGTGAAGGTAGTGATGACTGTTCAACAAGTGTGTTTTAATCTCCTCAGATTGAAGTCTTGGAAAATGTTTTTAAAATGAACTCCTACCCTGGCATTGACATTAGAGAAGAACTAGCTCGCAAATTAGATTTAGATGAAGACAGAATCCAGGTAATTAAAAATTGACTTCAACTTTCCTCTAATCCCATCTATATGTACTTTCTGTTTATATATATATATGTATATATATAGTTTGACAACAGTAGCAATGACTTTTAATAACCTCAATTTAACACAGTGTACATTTATACATGTGTTATGCCTTGAATGATTTGTAAAATGGAAGCCATTGAATTCCTTCTGAAATCTCAAACCTTCTTCCATAGTGTTGATGAGGTATTCTTCACTAACATTTCCATGATATCTGCTCTGTTAATTTCTAGTTATCATGTGCAGAGCTTGATAGTTGCTTCCACGTTTTAAAATCATATTTATATTATGCTTGTCACCATATTCAAAGAACAAATTTGAAACAAATATTGAGATAATTTATATGAATGTCTAAGTATTTTGTGAGACTGTTAATGGAGCATGCATGTGTTAAACCAATATTTGAGCCTATGTCTTCAGCTGGCAAAGGCAAAATCTACTCAGGGTAGATTGAAATCAAATTACTGATTTCCAGGTAGTCTAATGCGATATGAAGCATACCATGAGCACTAGAATTTGGGTGTCACCTTGATGTTTATTAAGTTTTTGATTCAAGTATTATATTTGGGTTGATGGGAAGCTTAATGCTGTGATTAATTAAGCAGCTGAAGAAATAACACCTTAAGACTTGTATGTGAATTCTGGATGTTCAAGTTCTTACAGGGTCTAATTCAGTGTCACTGAAGTTAATATTAGTTTTTATATTATTTACAGTGAAACTGGTCCCCACTTTATAGTTGAGCTGGGGTATTTTCATCTGTGGTGTTAAAATTATTGCTGGTAGCTATATGCCATCATCTGCAGATTTTAAATTTGACTGAACTTCCAAACTACTGTCATTGCAAAAGATATGGTGAAGTTGTGTGAATATTTTTAAGTTTCAAAGCTTATTCTGCTTACAGTGCTGTGTTTTTGAAAAGCATGCCTTTTCTTTCAATTTTAGATCTGGTTCCAGAACCGTCGTGCAAAACTGAAAAGATCGCACAGAGAATCTCGGTTTCTAATGGTGAAAAATACTTTCACCTCCAGTCTGCTAGAGTAGAAGGAAGGATGGCTTGCTGTTACGGTACTACAATAAAACATGAAAAATTTTATGGTACTACAATAAAACATGAAGAATTATCAGGATTTTCATAACTTGTATTAAGTAATGATATATTAATTATAATTTTATCCCCATATTGGAAAGTTTATAATAATTTTCATTTGAATAAACTGTAAATACTTGGAGGATGATTATAATCTACTCTTTTTTGTGGAAAAAGTGAACTTACCTAATAAATATTTTCAGAAAAGTATATATATTTTTGCAGTTTAAAAAAATATAAACCCCAAGTTGCATATGATTTTCAGCTAATATGAATGACCGCAGCTTAAGTGAATATAACTTAGCAAAGCTTCATGGTTTTAAAAATACGTCTGCTTGAAATCTGAAATACACGATATGCATACTGGAGTTTGCTGCCTGAAAAAGTGTGTTCCATTGTAGTTTAAATAGTTTATTTATAAAGTGTATGAGAGTTTTCATAAAGAGTATAATTTTTAGAAAAAAGTGTCTCATATGAAGAACTAGTATTCAACTCACTTCTCTGTTTGGATAATTGGTTAAAAGATGCTGAAAATCGTAATTGCCGTTGATATAATTTAACTCAATTCTTTTAAGATATTTACCTATTTAATACCTGAACTTGGATATCTCCTCTCTTGTCAGCATAAGTGTTACAGTTAGGGAAGTTGCCCTATTATCTTTTAATGACAGAATGCAACATTTCACAGGATCAAGTCAGTTGGGACCAGACCAGACATCCAGATCATTGCCATTAATTTTTAGAGTGTTGAAATAGTTTTTATCAAACATTACATGAAAGTTATCCTCATATTTGATATTCAGCCTGAAGTAAGTATACATAAGGAGAGCCTTGTACAAAAAAGCCCAACTCTTCATGACCACAATATAGGAAAAGATTGTGAGGATGTTCAGATCTTGGCTCTCTCTGGTCCCAGTGGCAGAGGCAGAGGAGAGGGTAGCTGCAGCCCAGGCTCACGACAGGAGAGGTTTTTACCTCTCCAACCACTTTCCTTGCCCCTTGCTTGGGAACAGGGCGAGGGCAGTTGAGCTCCATGTGACAGGCTGAGCACAAGTTTGTTGTTTCAAGGGGCACAAAGCATTTGCGCCGCAGGTTTGAAATAGAAGCCAAGCAAGATGCGGTGAAGGTGAGAGAAAGCTGCAGGTTGGTACTTGGTTTTACACTGTTCCTTGTTCAGCAGAATTTTAAGCACTCACTTGAAGTTGCTGGTGTCCTTCAGTGAGACTTCAGCCTGTGTTTCTTACTCTAGAGATAAATTCTATGTGGGCCCAGCTGTATATACAAAAAATAGTTTTGTATTAGGCTGATACAGCAGCACTGACTTTAAATGATGTTTCAATCTGTAAATATGAAAGAACCAGCAAATCTCAGATAATTTTCAGCTACAGCTTTGTTAATTGGGTTTTCCTCACTTGCCTGACTTTATTTTGAAACAAAACTATATAGTAGTCAAAAAACCTGAACTGAATCATTTTACGTTTTAAAGAAAAAAAGGTCATAAGGAAAAATTTTGAAAACTGGGGAGAACAAATTATGTGAGTGCTTATGACATTCCAACTCTTTTTATCTAATTCTTAGTATAGCTCTTAGCCTAACTGTCCCTCATTGAAGGAATGCCTAGCCACTGTGTTACGAGATTGCTTTCCAGATTCCTTGTGGAAACAGTTTTGCTTTGTATCAAGTACTCCAATACTCATTAGTGGGAGAATTTGAGCCAAAATCTACATACCTTAGCCACGAGGCTCATTTGCAGTCTGACACTGGCTTCTGTGAAGTCACTTAGGACGCTGAGGACATAGAAGTCCGTGTATCATTGTTAATGTAGGCTAAATGTAAATAGCAAAAAGGTGAAAAAGAATTGTAGATTCTTCTAGTGTTTTAGTGGTGCAAATATAATTAGATTGATCTTCAGTTGCACTTTCTTGTTTAATAAAACAACAAGAGATTTGTGTGTTTTTTCTGGCATGTTACTTTCGATGTAGTATAGTGTCTAGAAGAGCTAAGTGCTTAAAATTTTAAAGACCTGTCTCTACTGCTTCCAGACAGTTTGATTTCTGTATCTGTTCTAACATGCTCTGCTTTTCCTTCAGTTTGTTTTCTTTCTTAGGACATCTCTATGCATTTCAGTTGTTATAATGGATGACTTAATGTAGTTTTGCTGAATATTTGCAAGGTAATGCAAAATGCAGTTAGCTTAAGATTTTACAGGATAACATTGTACCTGTTATATCATGAACAAACCAAGTATGGGTCTTCTTTCTCGATGTTTGTATCTGTATCTCCTGTCCTATATAATGAGAGGTAAGTTTGAGAAAAAGGGTGATAGAAAGCACTTAATTTTATGTAGTCTGATATTAAGAAAGGCTGAAGGGAAGGATGATCTGACTTCAGTCCTTAGTTGATGTTTTGGATGGCAAGCTGAGATATAAGAGTTTAAATAAATAGAATTTCTATGTTTTCTGAAAACTTATGACTGAAACGCCACATTATTTCAGAACCAGAGTACAGGTATTTGCCATTTTGTGTCTTCTGACCGCATGGACTCGATGCCTTCATTTTTGTAGAATCACTAAAATTGTTTAACTTTGCTCCTGGAAATGATATTTTAGTGTGAAAATAACAAAATTTTATGCAATATTGAAATGTTAATTGTTGATGCCTTGTTGGATTCAGGAAGTAACGTTACTAACTAAACTGCTGTTATATCCTACATCCAGAAATGCTTTATTTGTCAATGTTCTCTTAAGTAATTTAAATGGAGCCAAAGCCATCAGGAATACTTTTTAAAGAAACAAATCTCAGTTTGGATACCTTCTTGAGCTGGTAAAGACAACATTGGGAATTGCATGAGTTGTATTTTGTTCTTCTTCTGACCTCAAAACGTATATTGCCCATAGCTTAACCTTTTTGCAGGTAATTTGAAACTATTGTCTACTTTACTGCTGGAAACAAGGTTTCCAGCAGCAACAGATTAGACTAATCTGTACAGATGAATGCCTAAGAACCTTACCCTATTATCTGGTAAATACCTAAATACACCTAATGTCTCTTATAATGGAACCTGTCTCAAGTGACGGAAGTCTGACAAAGCAATTTAAGAGAAGAAGTAGAATAGTTGTGGAATAATAATAGCACCAGCCCTGGTATCCAGCTCTCAATTAGCAAACCTTACCAGAAGGATGATTGGTGTGGGGTACTGAGCGTCACCTGTAGGGCTGAGGGGAAAGAAGTTTCATAGTGTAATTGCATGATTTGCTTCATCTTGGTTTAGCTTGTTCTTTCCAAAGTAGATGCATCAAGAAGTTGAAGGAAAACCTCTAACTTGACACTTGTGTCTACTTTGACCAGCATGGGTTTAAGTTGTCGCCATCACTTTCTCAGAAACAGCTGATTTTTTTTCCCCTATCTTTAAAAGTATTAGCCTGGACTTCACAGGACTTTCTAATCTTGTCCTTGCTGATACGTGCCTTTCCGGCTACCCAGGTGATACACGTAATGTGCTGTGTTACCTGTCTAGGCACAGCCAGTCCAAGTAACAAGAGTGGATGAAGCTCTCAGCAGGGGCTCCATGCATGCTGAAATCTGGTACCACTCCAGTTCTGGTTACTTTGCCCTGCAGTGTTTCTGTTTGTTTTCTGAACTGTGATCAGAAGAGCCTCAATCTTCTTGGTTCCTCTTCTGACTGAAGCCACGTGAAGCCGCAGCCTTCTTTACTTCCAGCCATGTTGCCTTCCGCTGGCTCCAGTGATAAGGTCATAAATTTACTTGGATGGTGAAAAACTATTCTGGCCAAAATACTGACTAGTTCTAAGTCTTCTCATTCTTAATATTGCAAGCTGTTAAGTCAAAGTCCTTCCACAGCTATGTCAGGCTACGGTCACATTTGTAACTGTCTTCTGTCATTGACTGCAATGGCACTTAAACGTTCTAGCAGGGCTGTTCTGCAACAGGTCCACTGCCTGTGACCCTAATCAGGATGCTGGGCTGTATAAGTAATTGTTTTAAATTGATATTCTTCTATTAAGCAGTGTTTTTATCTTAAATTTTTTTTCTAACCACAGACTTCAGCAATGCCCAATTGCTGCCCAAAAAGATGAACTATGCTCATGATCTGAAAGCAGATTCAAATTAATTTATACCGAACAGCCAATGCTTCCAAAGCTCCATTGTAGTATTATTACTTGTGGCATACATAAAAGTGTAGTGTGAAACTTTATCTTTAAATTACTAATATTAGCAGTGAAAGGCCAGATTTAGAACCATTCATCAAACTGTCACTTACAACTTTGAATTTGCAGTTTAGTTCATCAAGTCTGTGCTTACAAATAGCAGGCTAGCAAACCAGAAAACTGTATGTTATAATTTTGCTTGACTCCATGGGTGCATCTACATTTTTCTAGTTGTTCTAAGTTTTGTACTGGAAATACTTCTAAAGGAAAAAGAGACAAGACTTTTGTAGTTGTATGTAAGATTAAGACTGTGTTGATATTAAAAGGAATGTGGCATTGAAAATCATCCAGCATTTATGCAACTGGATTTAACAAAAGGCTTGTACAAAAGTAGTGTAAAATTATTTGCAGACACTTTCAGTTTACCTAGCATGAAATTAAGCTAACTTTAAACAGTTGAGATTAACTCTTAAGGTTAACTAGTAATCATACAATCAAAGCTTTTTAGAAATTAAACTTTTATTTTTTTAATTCCTTGGATTGACTTAGTTTCCCTATCAGTTGTTAGGTTGATGCTCCTTGTTCCTTCTTTTTAAAGGGCATAATTACATAATAATGTAAAGGGCATATTACATAATTGCATGGGAAATATAAGGCATTTTATTTTCAAAAATGCTTTTGAACAATGGTAGTTTACCTACATTATTATTTAATGTCCTATTGTTCATGTCACAGGTTAATCTTCACTCCAAATCATCTTGTTACTCATTAGAGCCGTTTAGTGTATCTCATATACTTAGGTGATAATGGAACAGTAAAAAGCTGGGGTAGTAATGATCATTGGGGGGTGGAGCTGGGCTGTTCAGGTCTTGGGGGAGGAAGGGTCCCATTGATTGCATTACAAAGGGAGTTCCTGCAGTCATAATGAGCAAACAGGATTGTTGGTGAGGGAGAGGAATCCCGGGCTGTTGAGGAGCCATCAGTGCCAGATTCCTTTGTGCCGGAATAGTCCCTCTACACAAGGGGTAGAGGGCTAGAAAATGTGTAGGACCAGTCCTTCTGTTTTGGGCACCCGAAGCTGATGGTGGCGTGGGCCAGCACTATTTGCTTAGACCAAATCAGGAGAATCCCAGAAAGTATGAAGTGTTAGCATGGCAGGTATTAACTTTGCAGTTCTTCTTTCTTGGACTGACAAGCAAAATAGAAAACTAATTGTGTGCGTGTTGAGTTTAGAAGAATTGAATATCTTCTAATACTTATTTTTGCAGGACGCTAGTTATTAGCAACGAGATAGGAACATTATCAAAAATGCCTGGGGGATATGCAGGCTGTGGGGGTGCTGTCGATGACTCTTATACCACCGTGTGTGTGTGTTTTATAGCTCATCATACAAATGTGGTGTGGGTATTAGAGGGATAGAACAAGTGGCACATTGCCTGTACCTTAATAAAAAAAAATTTTAAAAGCAGAGAACAACAAAAAAGCAGTTATATAATAGATTTTTCAAGTGTGTTTTGTTCCATGTTGCAAATCAGTTTGTGTAAAGTGCCTTTAGCAAACAGAGTATGTTTGGCAATTCGAATGGTGCAAGTAATGCTTTTAATACCAGTTTTCAATCACAGTCCTCTGGCTTGGGATGTTGTAAAGATCTGTATGTGTGGCCTGTAAATATGACATCCTACCTGGACTGGGAGAGAAACACATAGGCCTTTTTGGATTTACAGTCCAGTGTTTGGTTTTTCCTAGCTTCTAAAGCAGCTTTTTCTCTGCCACCATGATGGCTGGAAAATCCAGTGAGTATAGGCTACTAGTATTTTCCCTAATCTTGTGCAATTTGGAGAAAAAAGGACAAAAGTTAGCTGGTGGTATAAGTGACCTTTAATGAAGGTGACTATCTACATTATTAATGACAGATTTCACACTCTTCAATCACAGTAAAATATTGGGATTCAGTTTCTATGAATGATACTGTATTAAGGAAATTAAGAAGATAGGAGATCACATGTTCTGCATTCAAGATTCGCTGTGTATTAGCTGCATCATGCTTTTTCATATAAAATCAGACTTTAAACAGTGATAACCATCTGTGTTTGAAATCCTTCTAAAAATGCTGGACTGCTTTTGCCCTCTTGTGGCTGCAATTTATAATTACAGTCCTTGATATTTCTAAATTGATTTTGAATGCAATCTACAGTCCTGAGTTAAGCTGTGGGTAGGCAGAATGCCAGTAGGTGACTGCCTGTTTTCATTAACAAACTTTGTGACTGCATTTATGCTGTATGTGCACACCAATGACTGCCGTGGGGCCTGATTTTCCAAACTTCTGGGTGTTGGTATTGAACTGAACCTCCTGAAAATTGGTGGGTGCTTAATATTTTTAATTAGCTACTACCTTAACTTCACTTTTGAGCAACCGACTTTTTAAAAACGTACCTCTAAATTCATTTAGGCTGCTTTCATTTTATATGACTGTTCAACATAGTTAACTTCTGTTAGCAGAATCTTTATATTTCAGAAGGCACCTGATAATGTGGCCAATAGTTCTAAAAAGTCCACACCTTATAGTGTAAAACTTAGAATGACTGCTGGTACAATATCTACTCATATAATTCTTCTGTGATAATAAATGCAATGTTAACAATGCAAAGACTTTTCATTTATCATTGCTTTATCACTTCAGAAGGATAAGAATTACTTTGTGCTGTTTAAATGCTGTGCATTTCTTAATAGTTTGTCTTGCATTTCAGAGTGTTCAGTCAGGGTAAAATATTAAAAAAATGTAATGATATTCTCTTAAGTTTCTTTCTTGATTCAAGTTTTTGTAAGTTACCAGGTAAATATTTGGATCTGAGGCATACAGTGAAATGGCATTCTCTCACTTCAGAGTTGGAACAGCATCTTATTCCATGCTACAGGATGTGGCCATCTGACAGTATAATTGCACATTGCTCTAATTGATTTTGTCAGAGAAAGGAAGTCCTAGGGAAGCATTCTAATGAGGCATCAGCACTGCCCTTAGGATGCAGTTGGCCAGGTATTTGTGTGAAACATAAGGTAGTTATGTGGAAAACCTCCTTTTCTTGTGGATGTTCTTGTTTAAACGAGAAAACTGATCCAGTCTTTCCTTTCTTTCCTCTGTAAGCATATGGTCAAAAGTCAGTAAGTTTTACCACAAATTACAATTTAGCAGGAATAAGTTTTCAGTGATTGTTACTGTTATCATTTAATTAGAAACAAATAATAATTATCTGTTGTAACTCAAATTAACATGCATCAATTTTCTATGCAAGAATTAACAAATCTTGTTCATTGTGCTTGATCAGTCTATTATCTGCATATTTATTTTAGTCTTCCCAAAAATAAGCAGCTAATTCAATCCTGGTAGTTGACTGCTTCAAATTTTTGTTTTGAAGACTGTGCCAGACTGTAGATAAAAGGAACTCCTGAGTTTGTTTGAGAGGTAGGGCTGACAGCAAGAATTCTCATTTCTAATAGGGACATTTCTTGTTTTTTAGTGCAGGCTTGTAGAACTGCTGTGGATTCTTTCGTAATTCTGCTATAAAATGTTTTAAAATTCTTTGCTGAAATACTGTTGTGTATCTGTCATATAAACAAAGACTGCAATTTCCATATGCTTCCAGCCTTCCTATTTTCTTTTGCTTGTCTATTTCCCTCAGCGGGAGTACAATGAGGTGCTATTGACGAAGTGCTTTTCAATCTTCTTCCATAATGGTTACACAATAGTAAGGTTTTTTTTTTTAAAAAAATATTATTTCTTTCAGCTATGTTCCTACTGTTCCGTAACTGTATCTGTTACTAGTGTCTCTATGTATTTTAATTAGAAAAATCTTCAAAACCCTTTCTTTAGCCTTAATTACCCTTAACTTTTGGTCTCAAATAACAAATGATGTCATCCTGAAGGGCTTGAGCAAATAGTTCTTCCTTAGTTAAATGGGAAAGGGTTTAAGGCAGGTTATGCTCAGTGAGGGGTCCCTTAGTGTGCTAGGATTAATTTTGCAGACATTGCCACAGGATGCTGTTGAATTTCAGAATAGGCTGTTAAATCAGGTTAGGGTTGTTGCCCCCACACCCCCTCCTCCCCCCTCT
>NW_009709349.1:17131-22156 GCF_000703405.1 Apaloderma vittatum
CCCTGCAGAAGGAAAATGACAAGCTGTCTGGATGGAAAGTATTGTGCTGTAATAAGAAAGAGTTGAGTTTAGAAGTAAAACTGAGAAACGTTTTCAAAAATGTTGCTCTACTAACATTTCTAACATTTATTCAGACTGCGTTGTGAGGACCTTGCTTTGCATATTGACAGCTGATTGAGATGAAATGCCTATGTTCTGGAAAAGCTTTTAAAATTTAACATTAAAAATTACTGAATTATTGCTGAAGAATTAAATCATGCATAACTTTGGGGATACAGTTGTTTAGAATATTTCTAGTTCAACAGAATTTTTATTGAAAAATGACTACTCCGTGCAATTTTATTTTCTCTGCATCACAAATCTATTTTTCTCTAAAAATGTGGTTTCATATTACACCTAATCCAGTGTAACAGAAGCCTGCCGCTGAAAGATGTGCTCCTGCCCTCCTCCCTCCTTTCTCAGAAACGCCATGTGGCCTCGGAGTGAGTCAGTCCAGCATGCTTTTGGAGCAGGGAGGACTGTATTTGGTGGCACATTAGAAAGTTGGATAATTTCAAAGAGCTAAGTTGTTCATTTATTATATTCACATGAATAAACAGATGCAAAACTAAACAAATACAGAGATGACGTTTGACTGCAAACATTCTCTGCCAGCAGAACAAGTTGGCCTGTGTACAGTACAGAAAGCTGTGAGGTTTGGGAAGTAGTAATATATGTGTTCATGGATCACTGATAAATTGTTATTTTGGAGGTGATCAGAGGTAATTTTCATATAATGGCTGTTTAGTTTAGTTCAGTCCAGTCAGTTTCTTTTCACTATAACTTACATCTGATCCTGACTTGAGCATTTAGGAATATAGGGCTGAAACTTCCTTGGTCATTAAGTGCAATTTCCTGCAGAAGACATTAAGTCATCCATAAAGGTCACAAGACTATTGGCTTCCTACTCTCTGAACTCTACAAGCCTCAAAACATACCAGAAGATAGACTTGAGATTTTTAGGAAAAAGCTCAGATGTGACAGTGTGACATAAAGACTAAGCAGGAGTGAAATATTACTGCCTGTATGCTGCAAGGACTGCTCTAAGGTCTAACTTACTCAGCATTAAAGACGGGATGCTCAATTTCAGGACTTGTTGCAAAGCATCTGGATATAGAAGTGGTGGCTGCCAGTGTCAAAGCAGAATTCATGCATCTAATTCCACTTTCAAGTCCCATCTGGACACAGCAGCAGCTACTCCAGAAGTGCCAGTAAATGTCTGGACACTGCAGGAGGCAGCTGGCTGCCAGGAGAGCCTGCTCAGCTCGGTGCCACACGCAAGATAGAAGCAGCCAGTTGGATGGAATTGTTCTACAGGCTGGCTCTGGGCTCTGTGGCCCACGCTATTTTGAGCACCCATGGGTAGTGTCTGGATGACCTTAGGAAGTAAGAGTGTGTGCCTGTAGAAAGCAAATGAAGAACAAAAAAATACTACACCCAGGGGTCTTTTCCTGTTGTACTAGGGAGCAGTCTTTTCTGACTCCAAATCTAATTATTGGTTTAGCCTTGAGCATGTGTGCAGGACATAAAAGCAAGCATCTTTATGACTCTCTGCATGTTTCCCCATCTATAAAATGGGACTAGTAATACAAATTCTTCTTTCAGAAATTGGTGTTTTGCATGATATTTTTAGGCACATTCCTCAAGGCCTAGTGATTTTAAAAGTTGCCTTGAACAAGATAAATATTCATAACAATTGATAGATTTGATTCAAAGTTCAATTCACTTTTATGGCCTCAGGTCACTGTCTTATCAGTTCATAATCTTTCACTTGAGCTTAGCCAGATCTTTTGAAACTATGGCATGTTATAATGTTAAAGATTCCATCAGAGTAGAATTTTTGGGACACTGACACTGGTGGGAATTCTCATGCCCTTGCTGAGTGTCCATGTCCGTTTCACACGTTCTGATTTTGTTCCTGAAGTTTGGTGCTGGAAGTTCTTTCTTTTTGATGCTAGATGTTCGTTCCAGAGGCAAACCATCCCCATAGAAGTGAGACACTTTAGCTGGCTATTTTCAGATGGTCTGGTTTTCTGCCTTTCAGCATCTGCCAGATGAAGTTCCAGAAGACCCTTGCGTTGTGAGTTTTCTGTTCTGGAATCTTATATGTGCTTTTATGGAGAGTGAGATGATACTTTGTGATTCCAGACCTTTAAGAGGTTTCTGAGATGCTGCTGATCTTTTAGCACGCTGTCTACTTGGTTCATGGTAGTTCATCATTTCCTAACAGTGGGTGATGTTTATAAGAGAAGTGTGATATTGTAATAGTCATGATTTTCTGACAAAATACTGAATACAAACCAGGATGCATACTTTCTGGCCCCAAAGTGAGCTGTTTTCATACCTCTTTTTGCAGTCAAGGTCAGTCTCTCTTGGAAGAGATTTCAGTGCTAGAAATATGAAGTATGGATGGAGCATACACCTTTCAAGTCTAAGAAAGAATTTTTGCTCAGCAACAGAAAAATTCGGCAGAGAATTTTTTTTAGCTATGTAGTCAGAGCTTTTTATTACAAGAGTTTTCATGTTTTTATAGGAACTGCTGAGTTCTCACTGTCTCTTCCATCTGGGAACAGCTGTTCGCAAAGGGGAAGGAAAAAAAAAGCTTTAAGCTTTTAAGCGAGAAGGTAGAGTGGCAACCAAAACCAGCTGTAGAATGCATGATATTGATACCCATGACTTTTGGATATTAGGCATTCTGTACCATTTGTAAATGAGACTTAGGAAAAGGACAAAGAGCCTACAGAAAAGTAGAGTCCCCACAGCCGCTTTTGCCCTTAAATTAACTAACAGCACTTTAGAGAATCTATCTAAAAATGTTAACTGTGGTCATTTGATTCCCACCTCTCCCCCACCTACACTGTTAATTATTTTAAATGTATACAAAGCAATGAAATACTTGTATTTCCAGTCAGTGCATTTATGTTAGTAAGTTGGATATGGTGGCAGTTTGGACATAATTTTTTTTTCTCCCAGAAGTATCATTTTGTTATTAGCTTAAGCTGAACTATTGGGAAGGGGGGCATTAATGCTGCTTTTGTCAGATGGCATCTTTGCTTTGTGCTACTAAGTTTGAGGTCATGATAAATGAGACTGATCATTTGGTTGCTTTCTGGGTACTGCCAGTGTAGTCGGTGGTAGCTGAGGATTCTTCAGATATTCTGCTAGCTAGGAAAGGTCACTATTCATTCTATATCTTTGTAGGCTAGTGCATCAGTAGGACAGATAATGCTAATTTTTCTCTTAGTTCTCACTTAGAAATGTCAGCTTCTCCATTAGTCTAGATATCTATTAATAGAAAAAGCCAAACAGATTTCCCTGTAGTTCGGTGGGACATCTGTCTGTGGATCCATGAAGATGGGTTCAACAGGGAGTTATTGCTTGTCATCGGTGGTTATGGGCAGCAGAGACATTATTGTCCTGTAAATAAATTGTACATGTGTCTTCCTTTTGCAATGATATTGTTGCTTTACGTCCTTTGTAATTCATTAAAACATAAAAGAACTAGTTATTTACAGTTTTTATACAGCCTGACTTAGATAAGAAGAAAACCTTACATGGTTTTCAAGCCCATTTGGTCACTTCTGAGTAATGCAAGAAATGCAACAAGAGTACCCAGACAGAAGTGTATGGTATAGAGTGAAAAAGTACGTTAAACTTTGATTCTGGTCTGGGATATACTTGAGATTTATAATTAGATGTTTTCTAAATCAGTGAAATTTCACCCATAGATTGAGTTGTCTTAATATTCCCTTTTTTCAGAATTCCAGCCTGTGGGGGAAATAGAGATCAGAAGTAACCATCATTTGTTCCCAGAGCCTTAACAAGACTGTGACCTAATCTCCCATTTGTGCTAAAAAAGTTTGATGGCAAGAATCTAATTTCTGTTCATGTCACGATGAAGGGCTATGATGATCCCAAAGTCAAAACTGAAAGGTAACTGTGAGTGCAAAAACTGTGATTCATCAACTTAGGCTGTTTAAGACAGTTTTACTGTATTTTTGCCAGTAGTCATAAAGGATGGAAAATGCTATGATAGGTGTTACTAGTTAAAAAATTACCAACTGGTCATGTTTCCTTTCAGCTGGTTGGCTTAGTGGGGTTTTTTGTATTATTTTAATCCAAACCATAATGTCTTATAATACCAATGGTTTTGTCTATTCCATTAGGATTATGTTTTTGTCCAATATTAATCACAGCAACAGAATGTACTAAAATAAAAATTTTTCCAAAGTAATTGAAGTGATGTGTAAAAATGATGTATGATGAGGTCCTAACATATCTGGTCTAAAACTGCTTTGAGCAGACAGCTAATGAGACCGCCTGGGGTCCCTCCCAAGCTAAATAGTAACGTGGCTCGATGCTTTTGGACGAGCCTTGGGCCTCTGTGTGCCCTACATTGAGAATCGTCTCTTCTGTTTTGAGAATTTCAAGCAAGGGGTTTGTAATTGGTATAAGTCTCTGGTATATCAGAGCAGCTTGCATTTGAAATTTATTAGATATGTGATCTGTTTTCTTGTAAAGAAGAATGTTTTGGTCAAAGCACGTAATACCAAATGTTAATGTAGAAACTCCATGTGAAAAAGCTGAAATATGTCTTGCTACATACAACTTCTGTTGCATTTTCTGCAATTGAAATTCTACAACAGGCTCTTCCTCCAGCTTGTCTTTCTTAGTATTTAATGCATTGCTTTTCACCTGTTAAAGCCTGATTTTTGGCCTGTGAGCCTGATCTTGCACTCTTGCTCTGCCTTTTCCGAAGCTTGCTCCTGCCAGGGCCGTGGCACCCATCTTTCGGAAAGGAGCCCAAGCCCTCAGGTTACTGTGACCTTTCTCCAGCTCTGCAGCGCAGAAAAGGGTTCGGTACCACCTACAGCAGAGGGGGAGAGGGTCTGGCTCAGCCCCGTTACTTTCCGGGAGAGCAGCGCTCGGCGCTCCGGGGGGAAGGTGCGCGGCCGGAGGGAGACCCCGCCTGGGCCTCGTTCCCCT
>NW_009709350.1:0-225 GCF_000703405.1 Apaloderma vittatum
TTTGTATTTTCAAATAAATAAGTTTGTGAAAGGTTTCCATCCTCTACTGTGGTCCAGAAATCAATGTGTTTGTCTGACGAAAAAATACAATAAACTGTTTTGAACAGATCCGTGGAGTCCCTGTCATTCGAAGAGGTAAAACTTTTAATCTGGGGGGTGAAGCCAACAGCCGACATCCCTTGTGCCGGCCGCAGGAGGGTTTCCCACGCACTTTCTTCCTCATCC
>NW_009709350.1:265-1859 GCF_000703405.1 Apaloderma vittatum
TCTGAGCGACTTTTGCTACTTTGGCACTTGGGGTGGTGCAGGACCAACTTTCCCCCTTCCTCTTTTTTGTCTTAAATACCCACGTTCCGGCGGGACGGTCCCCGTTCCTGCACGCGGGGTCCCCAAGCGGGGTTGGGGGGGGTGGCAGTGCTGGGACCGTGCCGGTGAAGGTCGTTGCGCGGCGGGACGGGCTCCGCTCTGGAAAGCGGTCAACACATCACGGCCTTAATGGGCTTGATGATTAGTGAAGCGCTGAGGGGAAAAATGAGATTAGAAAAACAAATGAGAATAACTTCGGAAGCCGCATTTGTTGGGAGTGGAAGGAGCTTGCGCGGCGAGGGCTGCAGGAAACGATTTGACCGCGATCCAGGAGGAAAGGAGCGCGGGTCTGGAGTCCATTAGTGTGCTGGGAGGCCGGGAATAGCAGCCACTTAACCCTGTCAGTCAGCAAACATTAGTGAATTATGAGTGTATTATACGTTGGGTTCTGTGTTTTGTGAAAAGCCCGGAGGCCCGCGAGATCGGCACTAAAATGTTAACGGGGGTCTGTGTCAAAATGTAAATTTTTATACCGGCTCCGGGATAAAAATCAGGTTTTGTGTTCGCCTCCCAGCTACTGAAATCAAATTGCAGCCAAAATCAGAGTTGTAAAATAAGCAAAGATTTCCCTTCCCTGTCAAATTAGTGCCCCGATAAAGAAAACAAGGGATATAAATGTGATTTACTTCCTGCCCCTCCTGTCATAAATGTTTACGAGCAAGCCCTAACGATGGGTTGCAGGAGGCAGATGGGGCTCGGGGGGGGCTTTTGCAGATGTGGGCATGGGGAAGCCGAGCCCAGGGAGCACTACGGGCGCAGGTGAGCCGCCCCATCCCTGCAACCTGTCCCCGTCCTGTGCCCCCATCCCAGGACCCCCAGCCCTGCTGCAGAGGAGGCTGCTCTGCCTTTCCCTGGGCGATATTTCCCGCGTTTATTGCCCTGTGGCGCGGCCACAAGCACCCGCTGCTGTTTGGGCAGAGCTACTCTCCCCCATCGGGCATCTCGAGGCTGCAGTTCGGCAGCAGAAACCCAGCCAGCACTTATTAATTATGAGCTTAAGCACTTCCTTTCATGGCTATTTACAAGGGCCTCCTCGTTATTAATAAAGAATAATAAAATAGAGGGGATTTAAAGCTCATTTGTTCCGCAGGGTATCAATCCCTGCAGCGGGCATGAGCCCGGATGCTTCTCAGAGCGTGGCCCAAGAGCATTGAGAGCTGATTATAATGAGAAACCCCCCCCCAAAAAAAAAAAATATACCATTCTTACTTATCATCAGATTGCTTAAAATATTGTAAGACAATGAACAACGACAGCAGGCTCCACACTTTGAGGGTACCTGGCTGTGGTTTTTCACTTGGTCGTGTGGTGATGGCAGCTCCTGCGTAGGGAGATACTTGTAATTCATCAGCTGTTTGCAAAGGGCACCGATACTCGACTTCGTTTTGGAGTCGGTCGAAGGCTGATTTCCCTGCTATTTACCTCCCTGGCAGCAGCTGTAATTAGCGGCAGCGCGGGCTCCCACGGGCCGGGCTGGCGTCTGCCGCTCCATGAT
>NW_009709350.1:1967-3675 GCF_000703405.1 Apaloderma vittatum
CCTTGGCCTGGCCAGCCAGGAGACCTGCCCCACGCCAGGGGAGCTGGTGGCGCTGGGGCAGGTCCCCATCCCTGCGGAGCTGGGGACCAACCAAGGTCCCAGTGTGGGGACAGGGATGGGGATGGTGCACCCTGCCGCTGGGTACTAATTGCCGTGACATATTGAGTGGCACTCGCTCGGGAGAGGAGCCCATGCGCTAATAATCACTGATTAAAAACTAGTTAAAAAGGCAATGAAGACTGAAATGTGCATTAACTGCCTGACCCCCCCCATCTCGAGCCAGCCACGGGGAGAGGGGAGGGATCACAGAGCCGTCACTTGTACAATCCCCCCCCCCTACCAAAAATTTGGATTTACGGTGACGCCGCGCCGCGGCTCTCCCACCCGCCGCACCGGAGCATCCTGGTGGAAACTGGGGCCAGGGAGTCCCTCTGCTTTTCGCCTCTGCCCTGAATCCCTTCTCTCGGTTGTGTTCAGTCTTATTTTTCCACTAATTTGAAGCACAGCAGTGACCAAGACCTAAGGAGCACTCACATGGCAAAGCTGCAATTGGATGGAGTTTAAAAAAACCCCTGGGGTGTTGCCCTGACCCTGACCACCTCCCTGTTGCTTCCTGGTCCTGGCCATCCCCATGCCCTTAGAGCCCCACATTGACCCCCCGGCCCCTTCCCAGCTGGGCTGTGTCACCTCCTGTGGTGAAAGAGCACCCAGCACCTGTGGGCACTGACGCAACGTGACCATCAGCAAGAATAATAACCATGAGAAAGTTCGTACTTTTGCCGGGGTATATCTGAGCCGCTCAGATGAACTGCTCAGGATTTCTGCGGGGCTTTGCATCTTCAAAGCCCGGCAGCATTTCGTTCCTCCTCAGCTCCTTTCATCCAGAGATCCAAAGCTCTTCCCGGACCGTTCTTTCACCACCTTTTGATGGGTGGGGAATTCCTCTCTTACCTTGAAGGAGTGAACGGGGGCTGTGGGCTCCAAACTCTCCCAATCGCCCACCGTGGAGCTGCATCCCCGTCCCCTGGGATGGGATCCAGCACCCAGGGTCAGGCTCAGCATCCCTGTCTGGGCACCGGGCGCAAGCCACCAGCAACCCCTCGACAGCGCCACAGGGCGCAGAGCGCGGGCGGCCGCTGGGGCATTAGTAACCCGGTGCTGACAGCAGCCCCGGGTCCGAAGGACACGCGGCTGAGCTGTCAATATTGATAGTCGTGACACTGTGTAAATGCAACCTCTCGGCTCTGCGCCGCGCTGGCCCTATCGATCCAGCGCCAGGAACATCCCGGGAGCTGGGACGTGAGGAGGTCAGCCAGAGGAAGGTCACCGGCGGCGAGAACCGTAACCCTTTGCTGTCGCCGGCAGCCTGGAGCCCACCCGAGGGTCCTCCCCGGGGGAGAAGCCTCGCTCTGCTCATCCCCCGTGCGTTGCGGTTTGCATCAATCAAAATACAACCAGGTTCCCAAATGCAGTCGGTAGCGAGCAGGGAGATGAACGTATTTCCACCCCGAGCCTTCAGAGGCGGCGCTGATTAGCAATCAGCGTATCGGCGCGGCATCGCCGCCCGCTTCAGAGAAAATCAAGAGGCAAAATAATTGAGTCAATAGCGGTACGAAAGGATTGCTCCTTCAGCCCTATTCTTGTGCTAACAATTCTTCGGCAGGGCTGAAAATTCAAAAAGCTCGGTGAATCAGAAAAGAATTGATTT
>NW_009709351.1:0-290 GCF_000703405.1 Apaloderma vittatum
AGGATGGAGGGAAATGAGATTTCAGCAGCGCCTCCGTGGCTTTGGGGGGAGCACAGGAGGGAGGTCGGGGGGTGGGAAGCGGCCGGCCCGGCGCGCGGGCGCCAAGTCTTGTTCTCCTTTAACGCTGTATCGTATCCATTGACAGCACAGCTTGACAATTTTCAGTAATAATCCAAGTGTTCGGTCAATAACGCATTATTTTGCTAAACGAGATTTGTGATGGTTTTCCCTAGTGCGTTGTGAAAGAGGGATGGAGGGAAACTTCCGCCGATCCCCCTGCCCAAAAATCT
>NW_009709352.1:0-3277 GCF_000703405.1 Apaloderma vittatum
AAGGGCTACGGTTGTGGCGTGAGGAGAACGTCGTGTTGCCTTTTGTTTCGAGAAAAAAGTGCCCTTAGTGTGTGCGTGTCGCCGTGCCCGTGTGCGTTTCCTTGGCGCCGGGAGAGGAGACGCGAGCAAAGCTCGCAGAGAGGGCCCTTTTTTGGACGCCTGACTACGATCCTGCCTGCCTTGGGGCTGCCAGAGAGCCCCGCTCATGGCGGAGGCGTGCCTGTTGGCCACACGGATGCACGCAGGCAGGTTCAGGGCACACCTTGGGACCGGCTCACAGCTCACAGGACAGCCGCATTTCCCAGCAGGATGGGGAAACGTGTGTGTGCGCAGCCACACACACAGTCGTGCACAGATGTTGCTCTCTGGCGCAGGGCTCCGTCCATGTTGGGTCCCTGCCTCGTGGATGTGCGCCTCCTAACTATCTTTTTAAAGTGTTTCCTGAACTCTTGAAACTTCTGCCTGCATTGAAAATGGTTTCCGTTGCAACATCCTTGCAAATCTAGGAAAGGAAAACCGAAACAGCAAATCTCTACGTCTATTTTGCACGCTGCATTGCTTTTATAGCCACTCCAAATTCCGCCCCCATTCTGCTTGGTTTATTTCGCTTCCCCTCTTAATTTGGCTTAACTTTCCTGGAGAAAATCTGAATTGGCAACGCCAAAATTTGTAACAATCCTTTCGGAAGCTTTCTTGTGAGCTGATGCCAAAGGGCGTATGTATGTTGTATATGTAGACATATGCATGGTGTTTCAGCCATAGAAGCCTGCACCTCATGCAAAATAAAACCAATAATGCTAGTGGATACTGGCTTGTACAAATGTATTCTGCTGTGGGAATGATAAGAGCCAGACTACTGCTCCGTTTTCAACCCCTTCATCATTAACACTGAAGCTCACCTTCCAGTAATTCATCAGTTGTTCATGTGTCTAAGTTCAAGTGGAAGCGTGGAGTATATGTGATATTAATCAAGATACTGGCCATGTTAGTGCGAATCTTGAAAACTGCACTTCTTATACATCAGATCTTTTTAGATAATTAGAATCAACTATTCAGTTTGTTTTCTCTGCTCTTTGTTCAGCAATGATACCTTTCAGATAACCTTTGGAAAGGGGCACTGTACATAGCTGGGTAAAAAAATATCTGATTTTATGTGTGAAGAGTATGATATAAGAGTAAATAGAGATTTTTCCTCGGGAAATTAAATTAAAGATGTGTTGGAAGAGAGATCAACCTTACTTAATGCCCTGACGGATGACTGCATCAAGGCTTTACCGCCTTTTGTCCTCTTGTTCATTTTGTTAATTGACCAAAAGAGGTCGCAGGTTGTCCAGGATTGAATTAGAGACTCGCTAAATCTCTGTAAACCCGTCTACAAAGCGGGAATTGATCAGGCACAATATAATGCATGTTTAGTTTCAGGGTTGGGTTGTGGTTTGTTTTAATCTATTGCAGGAAAGCTTGCTGTTACCTTTTTATTTTGTTTTGGTTTTAATAACTGTCTATAGGTGATGAAATCAGAAAATCTTCGGGTTGTCTGGCTGTTTATGTCAGGAGAACTCAGATTAGGTCTAGCAGAAAGAGGAAGCCTTCTTTCTGCTCTAGCATAATGCAGTAGGGCAGCATTGTCCACTGTATTATACAGGCATCTTTTCAGTTGGGGTCGGTTTTTATAGCTTGCTGCTTTCAAAACTGAAACAAGAATGTAGGGAAAAAAGAAGATAAGTAAAATGGGGCAAAGGGAATTAGGGGGTGGAAGGGATGAAAGAGAGCAACCCTTTCCCTTCACCACAGTCGTATTCTTCTTACTTGCACACTAACACCAGTGTAACTTGTATTTCAAACTGCAGAATGAATGTTTTTATCAAGCTGAAATTTGATTCCCACCATGAGAGAGGCTTTTTTTCCTTTCTTTTCTTTCTTTTGTATCATTCCACAAACTTCCCTGGTGCACCATTTTGAAGTCCTGTTGATATAAGGAGATATTTGAATTGCTGAAAAATAAAAGTGGTCTTTTTTTTTTTTAAATTGGTGAACTTAGTATATATTTTAAATACCATAAACCAAGACTAATGCAACATCAAGATACTTTGAACAAGAAGCCCTCCAAACGGAAAATTAAAACTGCCAGAGACGTGGCTGAATCACCTTTGCAGTGAGTAGAAAGCCAATGTGTCAAAGATCAGGTTGGCCTAACAGCTTTTGCTAAATAATTAACTGTTTGCACTGTCTTAACTGATGCATTACAAGGTTCTGCATTACAGGGCCTTTACATGAATGATAGAATTTGGTTCAAAGCCCTGTTTGGCAGTCAAGAGACAAATACCAATGTATCTGAAAAGCTGGATAAGAAATTTCTGAAGAAAAAAAAACAAAAATCCCCAACACACATTTACAGATAACAGCTGAATTACCCTTACAGACCAAACCTTACTAATAGTGATGGAACTCTTCTATACAGAGAAGGCCAAGGGCTAAATATGCAAAGTAGCAATGCTTATAAAACTACACCAAATCTGAACTTCCGCATTTACATTTAATTTTTATCTTAGAGGCTTTGCAAGATTTTTCCTGGGAGAAGAGGGAGATAGAAAGTCATACAGGGTTATACAGAACCTCTACAGTCAGTTCTAGGTGATGGAGAGCAGAAGACAAACAACTGAAAGGCACTGTGCTTCAGAGAATGTCACGTCCTCCTCTCATTGCTCTAGAGAGTGAAAGTGTAATTTATGGTAGCACAAAAAGCATATGCTTTATTTCTCCTTCCACTTTACCCTCCTGCCTCCTTCATATTCAACTCTCTTCTCTGATCTATTAGTGGAACCTTCTGTGTACTTGTTTATTGGTGGCTGGTTTTGCTACAGGGACAAGACATGGGAACTAGAGTTGTGGCTGAAGTAGCTCTACTGTCTGCTGGATGGTCCCATTACATTTTTAAGCAATCGAGACTTTTCACTGTAGTCCCATTATACCGCATATGGTTATACTGCACAAAATTTAACTGTCAGGAATGTGAGCTTCCCTATATAATGTAATTTTAAAACTTGTGTAATTTTACAACTCTTTTCCTTTTTCAGAGGAAAAAAAACAACACAAAACCAGCTTTACAGAATACATAGCTCATCTTGTGTTGAGGGCTAAATTCACATTTGCAAAGCATCCTTTAATTTGAGTCTCTCTGCTCTTCTTTTTGTAGACTTTGGAGTTTTATGTACAACAAACTCCTGAAGTCAGCAGAAACTAGGATATCATAGAATCACAGAACAATTCAGGTTGG
>NW_009709353.1:0-4221 GCF_000703405.1 Apaloderma vittatum
TTTTAAGAGTATTAGTTTAAGGATGCAAGTGAGGAACCTACAGTAGGTTCCAAGTATCAAATCTGAATAAGAGAGAGCTCGTTCCTATCAGTAGGCCAAGATGGGCTGGGATGGTGCCTTCTTGCAGTTTCGGAGTCAGTTCAGAGCACCTCCCTTCCCACAGGATCTGCGTTTCTGAAATACCTGAAATAAAATACAGGTATCGATCACGGGTATGGATAATCTCTGCTGAATCGGGTCTTCTCATCCTCAGAGGGTGAGGGATATTTAACCTGCAGTGAGCTGGTTTATGATAAGTAATGGGAATGTGTTTGTGTTCTGAGGCCTTGAAATTGGGGAGTTTTGTTTTGCATGAAATATGATCCGATATTTCTGTTTTCAGTCACTCTGGTAGCAACGTTAGGTAACATGAATTGCCTATAAAGATGCCTGTAAAAATGGATGCTTGATTATAGTGAATTTAATGCAATCAGCATTAAAATGATACTCCTGAGAGCGAAGTTCTGTGTGGGTGGTACCGTGAGAACAGAGGTATTGAGAAATGAGCATCTATTAAGATTTATACAATTGCACCCCACAGATTTTATTTTTTTCCTCTAAAATGGGAAATGGGGACTTATAAAAATCTTTGGAGTTTATTTTGCGGAAAAGCTGAAATTTACACAAATGTTGTATACTGCTTTTCCTTTAAAATTGATGAAAATTGAGAGTATTGGAGAGAGAAATCTCATCAGGTTTGCAACTAGCAGAACTATATTTGTTAATAACGAAAGCAGTTTTAAAGTACTTCCATAGTTTTGAGGCCACAATGTTCAAATTCATTCTAAATCCTAGAGTAAACCATTCTTAAATATGTAAAAGTCATTAATTACTGTGAATGGATTTAAATGGAATGCTCTGTCTGAATTTTTTACTGAATTGATGGAACCAAACTTTATATGTATCCCGGACTGTTGAAAACGCTGTCATTCAGTTGATCAAAGCCTGCCTTTTGTATGTAGCTGTATCCTGGAAGATTTTTTTTTTAACATTTCAGTTTCAGTGAGATAAATAAAAAATATTTAGGAAGTGAGATTGCTAACTTGATTTTATTCACTTCTTAAATATTTGTTTTGACTTAGTAATGGGCTTTGCCCAGGTTTTTTAATTTCTTACCTTGATAGGAACCTTTTTGTATGGGCAAAGGTATAGAATATGCGTTTGCAGAAGAAATAGCTGTCATTATCATTTGTGGGAAATCAATATATATTTTAAATATAGATTGATGACACTGTATGACCAGTATTGGAGCCTGGGAATTCTAGAGGGGTCAAGAACAGGACAACTGAGCACTTGCATCATCAAAGAAGATGAGATGCATTTACTTGGGCAGATTTTCCTCTGGGCCTGCCTTTAGTCCCTGAATTTGGAAGAGTGAAATATTTACCCAGCTTGGCTCTTGACAGTAAATAGTATTAATTAAATACAAGGCTTGAAAATGACACTGGTATTTCAGATTAAGGCCAGTAGATTTTGCCTTGGCTTTCTGGCAATTGAATTCCCATAGTCTGTTGTACTATAATGCTGTCAAATAAACAATTTGAGGTTCATGGATATTTCTGCACTTTAAAGTGGGTGAATTTTTATATTGTCACAATGCTGGGCTGTTAGGCTCAGAAGACATGTGACTAGAATAGTAAGCAAGTTTGCAGCTGATGAACGTAAAGTGTGTCACAGTGTGTTTCCATCTGATTAATTTACCTTTATATTAACTGCACTGGCAAGCAATTACGGGTTTTCTCTTTAAAACAAACTTTTGATGTTAAAAATCGAATGAAAGGTCTTAAGTAAGTTATGGATGTTAAGAAGTTAAGAATGATTTAGAAATATTGGTGAGTTTTACAGTATCATTGAGGAGGGTTTTAGCTATTCAGGATGTTTTACAAAATCCTCCTCTAGTCATCTCACTCCAAGCAAAAAAAGGGTACTGGCACTCCTACTGGCACTGTGTAAATGCATTGGCAAAACTCTATTTACAACTGTGGCCACGATAAAAGAATAGGCTCTCTTCTCCTGTTCTGACATCTGTTTTTATGGTCCAGATCCTTCCTTTTTTTCGTTGTCAGTACTTCTGTTCCTTCAGTAATCCCATTTCAATAAACCACAATGTTCTGTATACATCAAACGCTGTATCTTTCAAAATGATAGCCAATAGGCGATCTAGGAATATTTAAAATTAGAATCAAGAAAATAATTAGTTTTATATCTGATATTGCAAATCAGTTAGTCCTTGAGGGAAACTGTAGTGGTGTCAGAGGGAGTTAAAATGTTTCCATTCATGTTTTTTCAGCCTGTTTTTCTTTCGTTTGTATTTGGATATTCTCACTTAAGCTTTGAATCTTCATCCATATAAGTAACACATGGAATTGAAGGTCCCTTATTTTGTTGACTTCCTTCAATCTCTTTGTACCTGTTTTACTGCTATAAAAAAGTGAGGTGTCTCATAACATTTCTTTGTTCGGGTTGTAACCTTGAAACTGCTGTGGGGTGCCACAGTTTAGCAGCATCTTAAAATGGGATAAAACCATGTACATTTCTTTAAAAGTAGGTGGCCAACGCATATGAAATTTCATTTGAATTAATTTTTATGGCCTTTCAGTTTTCAGTTGTGGTTTTTTTGCTTGACTTCTCTTCACAAATCCTGGTTAACTGTATTTTTATTGCTCAGTCCTGAAAAAAGACTAATGTAAAACAACTTCTGTCTGGAGGTACAGCATGTAACTTCCAGAATGTATCCTGCAGTGGAATAGGGTTTATGGGCAGCTGATGGTGTGTGAAGCCTGATGTGTGACTGCTCATTTTTAAAATACTCCTTGTCCCTGACTGTGATTTTTAGTCTTCCCTTCCTCGTGAGCTCACTCTTTTGTCATTATCCAAGTTCCAGGCTCATGATCAACACTGAAATATGTGAGAAATCAATATATGTGAATCTGTTGTGTAGCACTCTGGTTGCCACACTTAAAACATAGTTGACACAAATTCACAGAAACAAAAAAACAAACACCCAAACATTCAAAATTAGACTGTTTTATATGAAATATCACATGCTATACTGCTGCTGTCACACCCCAAGGGGCACACTGCTACTGTATACCACGGACTATGTGCCACAACTTCAAGGGTTAAATGAATTTATTCTGTTAATTTTCTGCTCTTGTTTGTTACTGTCAAATATATCGTGTGTATAGAACATCTGATTTGTAAGTATTTATTTTTGAATATCAGCGTGAAACCATGCATTTGTGCTCTGGTCCTGCTTTATGCACTCTTAAGAAGGAAAAAAAAAAAGTGACAGCCTGCTGCTGCTGAACTGGATTCCAGTAACAGTAGTTATCAGAGTTGCCTCCCACATAGCCTTCCTCTTATTTACTTCATCACTCCATTTCTGAGCTATTTCCTTCCGCCCCCGGCTTCCAGGAGAAGTGTTTCGCGTGTTGTGGTCTTCTGATACAATCTGTAAAAGCTTTGGGATAGTCAATTCTCCTCCACCTTTGCCATCAGTCAAAGCCCCCAGGCAGCAACTGTGTAGGACATGATGTTTTGGGTCAAGAGAGCTTGATCCTTGGTTGTGAGATTCTCTAGAAAGAGTTGGATGTATTTGTGTGTGTGTATATTTTGAGGGGGAATTACTTACTGAAAGTGTATTTTTGGCTAGCTTGAAGCTCTTAATTGGCTTGAATTTCATAAATAGCTTCTTTGAGGAAGGGGGGGGAAATTCCCTACTAATCGGAAATGCTGTAGTGGTTCGCTGAGGAAATTCTGAAATGAAACGTTTTGGATTTTGAGGCTAGATTCACAGAAAGGCTTAACGGTCAATAAGCCACGAGGAAATGGCCTGGCTGGTGGATATGTCTTGGAGCGGCGAGCAGCTGTGGGTGTGTGACGTGAGGGCTCTCCCTGGGCTATGGTTCCAGTGGAACCCCCCGCCTGTGCCCTGAGCAGAAGGACAGCTCGCCACCCCGCTCCCTGCGAGCTGCAGGTCACCCCACTGTGCCCCTGCTGCTCCCCAGGCCAGGACAACCCTGCCTCTTCCTGTTGCACCAGACTGGGGATGGGCGCGTCGCTGGCATTCAATGTCACCTGCTTCACCTGGGATGAGTGCAAGGCCCGAGGAGCCTTTTCTTGTCCCAGCACAGAAATGGGGGTACCGGCTGCCAAGGCAGGGAGAGGCAGGGGGGGGGG
>NW_009709353.1:4252-15573 GCF_000703405.1 Apaloderma vittatum
GGCAGATGGCCGCCTCCTGACCAGGGGATGATGCAGGCATGTGGCAGGCTGGGAGGAGGGAATCCTGACCCTCCTGAGTCAGGGCAGAGGTTTGCGTTTGCATCTTCTGCTGCTGAGTGTTTCGGAGTGGAGCACTGCTGCCTCTGAAACAACTCTGCTTTTACATTGCTGTGTAAATACTTTGTTGGAGAACCGAATTTCTTACGTCGGTGGTGAGCACCGTATCTGTTGTGTGTGCCCTACAGTAAAGGACAGGAGTTTCTTCACTTGCCCACTTTCATAGATTTAATTTATCTGCTACACATAAGGTTGTCTTTTCAGACAAGGTACTGCAAGGGAAGTGAAGGTACATTCACAGATATATTTAGCAATTAAATCCCCTTGTGGATGCTCTTAATGCTTTGAGATAGCTTACCCTACTTCGACATGAAGTAAGCTATCTAAAACAAGGGCATTTTTCCTGGTGAACCAAGTATTTGTGGAACTTGAAATAGTTTTAAAATACGTATTGTTATTTTTTTTTCCCCGTTCAATGGCTGAAATGGAAAATCCATTATAGTCACAGCTCTGTTCCTCATACCAGAAGTATCATTGTCCATAATTAAATTGATATGTTTGACTACAAAGCTATAATACAAATTAAAGTTTTACATAGTTGCCACTGCATTGGCCACGTTTTTTCCAAATACTTTCATAAGGTCAGTGCGAAATATTTTACATGGTAAAACTGATGCATTCTCAAGAACCTTAAAAGATCAAAATGAGATGTATTTAGATCTCTTGGAGCGAAGGAGAAGTAAAAATGTGAGCAGTATATGATGTGCCTGGCAAAGGTAGAGATAAATCCTTAAAATTTAAAAACACTAGCAGCATTATATGTGATGGTGGGAAGGCCCATATGACATAACTTTTCTTGTTGGTGACATGATTTGGGGACTGTTCTTACTGTTCTGATTTTGTGGAAATATCGTTGTGTAATCATAGTGAGGACTTTTTCATAATGAGCTGTACTCTCTTCTGTTACAGTTGTGTAAATAATTTTGAATTACGCACAGAAGCTGAGAAAGGAAGATGGTGAACGTGCCCTTAGAATTTCCTTGGGGGAGGAGGGACTTTTTTAGAGAGACAAGGTTCTGAGAAGGGAAGTAAGAGGGTTTCTTAGTGAAAGGTTGAGCTAACTAGCAATACAGGAAAGGCAAAAATGTAAAATCCAATATTTGGTCAAACCTGCTGCTAATTGAAAGTATTTTTCACTTGCATTAGCTGAATGTAAAGACAATGCTATTTTACTGACTTTTAACTGATTTTGGTTACTGCTGGCAGGGAAGGAAGTTAGTTAAAAGGGACATGATATTTTCTTACACTGACAGTATCTTGAACAGAATAAATTAACGCACCATGGTTTTCTGTGAGAGTGCGTACCTGCAACAACATGAGAATTTTTTACTTAGTATTTTAATAATTGAAAATGTAGGAGGTTTTTTTTGTGTATGTTTATTTCTGCATTGGAATTTGTACTGATTGTATTGTCAGTTTTCAGTTCTGTCCTGTTGTTTTCTTCAGGGTACCAGGTAATATCAGCTACTCTTACAGCATGCTGGTGATGGGCTTTATGCCTCTTATTGTGCCAAGCATCTGCTGTTCTTGTCTTGTGTTGAACAGGCAGTTCAAACGATTTATTCAGGCTAGCTGAGGGTCAGCTACAAAAATTGAGCATATTGTTACCTTGGAAAACTTTTGTTTGTTTAATTGACAAATAATTTAGATAAGGTGGCAGGAACCATGTGTGGCATTTGGGGACTTACAAAATTTGCCCCTGCGTATGATGGAAATTTCCCTGTAGCTGTACCCTTGGGAATGATATTACATGGGTAATGACAAGGATGGAGCTTCTGCTTCTGCTGGAGAGCTGGGAGCTTACTCTCCAGTGTCAGGTTTGCCAGAGATCTACTAAACAAGTCACCTGAGCTGTAACTCTCTCACTTTCCTTGTAAAATGGGGTCAGCCCTCATTATTTTCTCCACATGCAGAATTCAAATTCATTGGCATTTATGGAATGCGTAAGGAAAATAAATTTATTTGTGCATTTAATTTCCTAAATCTTCTGTCTACCTATGTGTGAATTAGTACTGAAATTAGGGAAAATGCTAGAGGGAACTCGCCCATAAAAACGTTGAAGCATTGCACTTCTGATATTTTATTAAACAAGAATCAACCTAAATTGTTTTGAGTTAGCAGTATTTTTGACTGCTTATGTTACGAGATAAAACATTGATTATTGACTTCACATTTCACAGAGAAAGAATTAAGAATTATCTCTGTGAAGAGTGACTATGGAGTTACTCTTTGAAATTCTAATTTAACACTTCAGTAATGGGTCAAGCCTGCTCTGAATCCTCTGTGGGATTATTTGATTTGCTGTCTGGTTAACCTCAAGGAAAGTGGAATGTTTTTAAATTACTAGAGCTGCTAGCTATCACCTTATAATGGAGCCATACAGGAGAATTTGTTGTTTTAAATTAGGGTTGTTTTCTGGTAACTAAGGGATTATATGAATGGGTCTTACTTTTAAGATCTAACTTGAAGTTCAAAGTTGCTTCTTTTTTTTTTATATTTTTTTTTCTTCATTTACTTACCATCAGCTGTGGTATAATTGAGGGTTAAGGGAAAAATATCTTATTTGCCTGAGAAGGGGAGGGTTTGGTTAAGGTTTTAGTATTTAGTTTGTCTTCTATGTTATTTATGCATGGAAAATATGTTGTCTTGTGTTTCTTTATTTGCATAAATGTTTTGTGCCCCAACAAGAAGAATCTTTTTCATAAGAAAATTTATTATTAAGTAACATTCATGTGACTGTGGAACTGAAGGGAGAAGTTCTGCTTTAAGTAGACGAAGGAACAGCTTGAATTTTGCAAGTTCATGCGTGTAACATTTATCCTGCCAAAACCTTTAAAATGAATTTGAAAAGTATTGAAATGCAAGTGCTCAGGTGTTTTATGCTGTGTCATACATAAAAGGAGTATTTGGCAGTTAGTAACTTGGATTTGGGGGGAGGTAAAGGCAGGATTTCGCTTAGTAATGAATTCACTTCAACTTTTTACTTTTCACTCTATGTGGGATATTGTGTGTATTGCTGTTACAATTTTTTTCAACCGCAGTTCACCTTTAAAAGCCATATAACATACTTAGTCATATTTTAGCAGGCTACATACTTCTCTGTCATACAAATTAAATTGCATTTTTAAACATCTACAGTTTGTGATGTCATAGGGTATAAATTAATGCAATGAAAAGCTCAGCGTAATACATCATTTTAATGGCACTTAGTGTCTCTTCAGGAGTATTGAATGGAGACGAGCTGTGCAGTGTGCATTGCCTACACTGAGAAATTTCATGAGGCTTTTTGACATCAGTTTTGAAATGAGTTGTGGACTCAGCTCCAGTGCTGTTCTGAGCGTAGACTGCCCTGCAGAACTTTCCATTGCTAGTCTGTCACGCACCACGTGCCTGTATTTCACCTAAGATTTCTGATCTAACTGTGTCTGTGCATTGGTTGAATACCCTAATTAACAGAACTTACTTACTTTTGCTTCTGAGAATTTTGTTTTGTTCTTTTTTTTTAAGAACACAAGTATTTCTGTTCTTGTGCAGTTCCATATATATCAATCTAATAAATTTTTGGTTTGTATATCAACATGTTGTGGCATGTTGTCAACATGTTGGCATGTTTAAGTTGGTAATAGCTATGGAAAAGTAAATGTTGACCAGGTCTGAGGAGTTGAGATTTTTGGAGGAAATACCAGGTAAAACAACATAACATAGTCATCGGTTTTGTACTTGTGTAGGGGAGGAAAATTTTTTAGGATATGAAAGTTTTTCTGTGCTTTCTAGGAGTTGACAGAGTCGTAAATAACAGTGCAATAAGGATTATCAAGATAGAAAACGTGCAGATTTATGTTATAATATTTCCATCAAAGGTTTGTTTACAAAGAAGGAGGGCTTTTTTTTTTTCTTTTTTTTTTTTTTGCCCGTCTACTGCATCAAAGTGCACATAACAAAGTGCGAGTTGTGGCTGAAGCGAGCAGGGCTGGGCTTGCAGCCTCTCTCTGAAGAATCGCTAGCATGCACGAGCTGAGCTGCTTTGCCACTTCAAGCTGAATAGCTTTCTGGTGATAGGAGAGGTCCTACAGCTACCCATTCGGAGGTTACTAAAAATAGTGGTGCTGACTACAGCGGCACAGCACCAAAAAACCTCCCCAACCCTTCAAACCTGAAGATTTTTAGCAAGTACATCCTTAAAGAAAACACACCATCTCGCCATGGTAGGCAAGAGTTGCGGGCTAGCTCATCTCCCAAGTCTGACCGAATGGTTAGCTTCTGCTGCATTCCCTGAAGCTCATTTGTTTCAAATACTTGGAAAAAGGATGAGTTCAAGATGCAAAGGTAAAAAAGGTTTTGTAGGGAATAATTGATTTGCTTCTTTTTATTTTTTATTTTTTTTTTTACCCCCAGAGGAAAAATATAAACTGAAGTGTCTTTTCTGACTCCAGCTGAGTAGGGGAGTATGGGAGATCACACAGATAACTTCCAGACAGAAACCTTAAATACAAATTATTGGTGTGAAAGAGAAGTCTTCAGATTGGGGCTGCTATTGAGTGTGAAGAAGAGTGATTTTATTATTGGTAGGTGAAGCGCATCTTGATTTGTCTTTTGCTTAACCCTGAGGTGACCTTTCAGAAGGTGAAGGGTGGCTCAAACTCTTGTTAGCTGAGATCTGGAGATTTATTGAATATAAACTTACATGTTTTGTCAAATGATATGGCCACAAATTATCAGGTTTTCTCTAGAATTTCAACTTGGCCCAAAGCTGGGCTTCAAAAAAGAAAAAAAGAATAGCACTTAATAACGTAATTTATGCAGACTGTTTCATGTGACATTTTGTTTTTACTAGCTTCTCTTTTCTCTCTATTTTTTTAATAGTACAGTAATGGTTTAGACTGTCTTTGAGATTCTTCCCTTCTGTATTTTTGTATAAAATACCACTAAGAAAAAACGAAGGCATACAGATTTTTTTTCAAGCTTGCTTACAGCATGCATTAGGAAGTGATAAATACGTTCAAAGTCTTAATGGAAAACTTAATCACCATTGTAAGAATTTTTTTCTGAGCCCTGGTTTAGAAGAATCATTTGCCATGAAAGAAATAGTCACTCAGCAAACTTTCTGCTAGCAGTTTGGATTGTATTTTGGTATATAATTCATAAGACATGACCACATCTTTTTCCCCAATGGCAATAACAAGTGCTTTCATGGGAAACCAGTAGTAAGAACATGGATTGATGTATTTTTAGTTTTTAATGCAGTTAAACATCTGGAAGTAAGCAGAGCCATCATGCAACCAGTCAGCTTTCTACAGAATCTCAGTAAATACTCTTGACCATTTTTTGCAAATGGCTGCTACAGTTATCTGTTATCTATTTTTTGTTCAAGGTACTCAGTTTAGTGGCCTGTACACAGTCTTAGGGTTGGTTTGACATCTGGCCAATATTCTTTCCTACTTACTATGAAGTACATATTACCGTGCTTGTTGATCTGCATGAAATTTATATATATTAAGCTTCATGATGGTCTTGTGAGGTAAGTCAGTGGCAGAAGTTAGGGTAAGAACCTAAACTGTGTGTCTTCTAGATGTTAATAAGAAAACTAGTAGGGTGGCAGCTAGCTGTAAATAAGGCAGTATAATTTGTAAGCATTGATAATAGCTCGGTCAACTGCATTTCATTTGTAGAGGAACACTGTATCGTAGAGTGAGACACTGGTAACTGAGCAGTACCTGTGCAAACAAGCTCTGTCCTAGTGAACTTTTTGCCTTCAGACCTGTGCTGTATTTGTATTAGCCTGATCTTTAAATACAGAATAAATGAACAAGAAAAATAACTCTCTGGCAACAACTAAGACAAACACTTTGTAAGGTGTTTAAGAAAAACAATCTTGATTTCCCTCTCTCCCCCCTACTTCTCTGCCTTCACAGTCTCTGCTTTCTGCTCGGGTCCAGCTAAGATAATATAGTAAATATCTGAACTCTCACAAGTAAGGCTGTCACATTGATGTTTAACTGACTTTGAAGCAGTGCAGCTGTAAAGGGGAAATGAATTCTGTTCTCTGTCAAAGCTTGTAAAATAGTGTTTGTTTTAGCAGCTACTGAAGATGGAAGTGTTTATTCCATGACTGCATTGGTTGTCAAAGCTGGACATATTTCCTGTATTAAAAATATTTGGAATTTTTCATTAGTTATTTCCTGTTGGTTCTTGAAAGGTATGGAGATGCTGATCACTGTCCCAATCTTTTCAGCTCTTCTCTCTGCATAGAAATGGAAATCTTGGAATTCCATTGGGGGAGGGTTATGTATGTGCATGCATGTGTAATTATGTCTTATATAAAACTTTAAAAGCAGTTGCAAATGTCTAATACTTTTTGATCCAAAAAGGCAGTAGGTTTTTGGACAAGAGACAGAGGGGCAGCTCTTTCAGTTTGTCAGGTGATGGAAGACTGTGCCTAATAATGCATGAGATGCAACCGATTAGTTATCTTTTTATTTTTTCACGTGACTTTTGTCAAAGACTTTTGCTCCCGATATATCGAATTATCTCTTGATGTGAAAAGACTGACCAGCATCTGGATTACTCTTATTGAAATGTATGTTATTCTGTGTAATTTATTTCAAAATTTATTTCAAAAGCATATCACATGCACTTACCAAATCTTTGCCATTCAACACAAACACAGTCCTCCTGAAGTGTTTCCAGTGTGTTGTTGCTATAGCGAGGGGGAAAAAAGATGATGTAATGGGATTGGAGTATTTTTGATTTGTTTGACTGCTTAAGATAGATCATCTAATGCTGAAACTTAATTAAGGATAAGGGTTTGAAATTGGAAACAATAACGATGCTAAGTAGGCCTGTCACGATCTTGGCATCGTTAGAGCAAGCGGTGAAGAAAGCTGGATTTGTGCTGGTGTTGCTTACACTGGTATGTAACTTACTAATTACCTTTGCTGCAAAATGGTTGGTAAAAAGCCAGATACTGCTTCCCTAGTTCCCTCGGATGCCTGTTTTGAGGATTATACTTCCTGGTGTTTTTACAAGAATTACATGGATGCCAAAATGTTTTCCAAGCTTCACTTTGATGATCAGAACAATGTAAGAGGGAAGGCTGACCAAAAATGTCTGAGAAAGTGAGTAAGAGAGAAATAGAAAGGTGTGAGAATAAATGAATCTGATAGCTGTCTGCTTACACATCTTCCCTATCCTTCTCATTTGTAGTCTGGTTTCTAAAGGAAATGAAACTCATGTGATCATGACTGAGACAAAACATGTTTATGTGCCTTTGTGGGGTAGTGTCTGTGTTTGCCATTTCCTTCCTGTGCCCCAAAGAAACTGCACTTCTACAGGTTGCAAGAAAATACATACGTGGTCAGGTAGATGACTGCCATCCTGTTAGTGAAAGGACTTTACTTGTTGATAACCCTGATTTGGCATCAGAAAATCGTTACGGGAGAGCAAAATTATGGACAGCTGAGGGCACAAAGTCAGCCAAGTGCAGAGGTGTTAGTGTGTTTGTTAAACTAAATTTCTGTGAGCCTTACTCTTTCTGCCTGTCAGTTGGAGATTGAAACACCTTTTGACACAGAGAAATTGTGAGCTATAAGACTTTTAGATTAAAAATGAGAAGGTATATTCTATCAAGACACTGTCTTATGTACTTCAAAATCTATTGAGAGAAGACACGTACAGTATTAATCTTCGGAGATATGCATGAGTAATCAAAATTTATAACTTCCTTTCTGTAAACAAAAGTGTGAAAAACTTTATGTACACTGAGAAACTTGGGTTGAGTATGCAGATTACAGATCATTTCATTGTACTAAAGTGAAGTTATTGCTGATAGTCATAGTCTTTTTTTGTCTATGGGCTAGCCATAATGCCTTATCTTAATATCAGGGGGTTTTATAAGTCTCCGTTGATTTTCAAGATAGAGGAAGAATATATACAGTGTTCTCTGGCAGTGGGGCAGTGTAGGCCTTCATTTGTCCTTCCCCGTGTCTAACATAATGATTTTGGCCATCAGTGCTGCAGGTTGTTTGTTTCAGCCTCAGATAATCAATCTGATTAAGTGTCTTGGCAGTATTTGATATTATATGGAAAGCATTTGAAATGGCTACTGCTCACGTGGAAAGCTTCATTTTGATAGTGTTGGTGATAACAAAACCTTACTGAGAAGAGTGAGGTGCGTATATTTTTTTAGCATGAGTGACTGGAGACATAAACCTCAATGAGGTATTTTTCCTACGTGCTTAGTTCCTGTCTAGATGAGTGAAAGCAGTGAGATTTATGTAGTTAGTCTATTTTAAGTGTTAATAAAAAGGTTGACAAAAAAAATCTCTGAATGGTGACGTGATATAGACAAGTGCCCTGAACTCAAGCTGTTAGTGGACAGCTTTGTGTTCATCAGAGATTTCTGTGAGGTAGAAGATGCCCGTGGTCTGGTGTGATGCCCCTGGTGAGGCCAGCTGTACTTCAGAAAAACTCAAAAATGCAGTGTCTTCTCATTTTCCCCCAAACAAGGTTCTTCAGCATGATTGCTTTAACTTAGGCTTCATTAACTCATAAATTCAGTGGTTGGACTGTTTTGCTTCTGGTTATCTTGCAAAATGACACCTAATAAAATTTTCGGACTGAGGTTTCCCTGGAAGAGCCCATCACTTGCTGGCTCCCACCGGGGCTCACCAAGCCCTGGGCCTGCTGCAGCGTCTCTGCTGGCCAGAAGTCTCGGTTTGGTCCCTTTTAGTCTCGCCCGTCTTCCTTCCCTTTCTCACTGCAGAGTCAGCATCAAAAAGGCTCAGACTTTTCTACTTCATAACATCAAGGCAAAAATTGACTTTACAAAGGGAAAAAAACCCCAAACCAATCATGCTGTAAATAAACTTAGTTCCCTGTGAAAGTAAGTTTCTGTCTTCATTTACCTGCCTCAGCATTAAAAGTAAAATGGCACCAATGTGCCTGGTATGTGAATAAATGCTATCCCAATTTAGCTTCCTGGCTACAGCAGAAAAAAATTCAGGGATGCTTTTTAAAGAATGGTTATTTAAAAATAATGTGTTTTTGTTGCAGCATGATTATATATTTAACAGGAAACTAGGTTGCAGTCTTTATGACTAACTCTTATTACTACTGCTCCCGTGGTTTCCAGGAGATGATGACTATAAAGCTATATAAAATCTTCAGGTATGTAGCATCATCGCAGACAATTCTTTGTTTTGCCCTGTGGTATTACTGATCAGTCGTCATTTTTTAAAGAAATGTGTTAAATACAAAACCCGTATGTCCATGTCATGCTTTAATTTTTCTTCTGACTCCTTGTCGTTGGTCTGGGTGGACCATAGGAGAATGATAGTGAGGCCACATCCTGAGGTTTCTTGGGTTTTAGTGCTTCAAGTACAAAGTGTATCTGGAACTTGTGCCTTACATGGAGGAAAAACATTGGATTTTTAAGTTAGTAAAACATAAAAAATTCACTTTTTGAGATGAAATCAGGCAGGGAATTATTGGGAAGAATTTTTTTTTTTTTCTTCCTCTTAGACATATTTTTAAAAGACTTTTTTTTATTGACAAAGGTAAGCATATAATGAATGGTATTTCTCAACACTACATCATTTACTGTCTAGAAACAGTATTTACTACATTAACTCTTATAAGAATTGCATGTCTAATTGCTCAGAACTCCAGGTAATTTTTCCAAAAAAGACTTGTGTGAGAATGAGATAATTTACGACCTGTCCTGCAGAGACTTCCATTTGAGAGTCAGAAGCATTAAGCATGAATGTTTTTCCGAAGACCATCAGCCTTGTTCAGTTACTTTGATAGCAGTGCAGATATTTTCTTATAGCTGCGTGTATTCTATGATTGCTCTTTAAAGTACCAGAAATGTTGCTGTCAGTGTGTCTTTTACCATTGTATATTCCTATGATTTGACAGCTGACAAAACAAGCATGTGAAGGCTGAAATTTGTGCCAGATGTCTTTCATTATATATTTTTATAGGCTTAATTTTTCATGTGTGTGCTTTATATTGGCAGCTTTAATATTTTTTTGCAGATGAAGCTTAATTGTCTTTTTTATGTACATGTATATTTTAGTAGATTAAAATTTTACCACAAGATGTACTTCTAATTTAAATTGCTGTGTAGAAACTAAAAGCTTACCAAAAAGACAACCTGAAAATTTCCAACCATTCCTTACGCTTTAGAAAACAGGAGTTGAAAGCATCTTACTCTGATAGAGAAGCACCATTTTAGGAGCTTTACACTGTATTTTTTCTTTCATCTCCTTATGGGTAGCCCTTGAGAAATTCTTGTGATGCTGATTTAAGGAACAGATAGAGTGCTGTTATCCAGAATCAGGTGTATAATTTAAATTTTTGCACTGATTTTGTTAGATTCTTATAATATATATTATTTTATATCAGTCTCTGAATCCTTGACAAGTGAAGTACCCCTGAAGCTTGTCTCTTGCGTTTGGCACTTCTGCCACTTGGTTTCCTAATGCGTCTGGGAAGCGTCTCCCAAGGAGGAAACTAAACTTGATGGAGTCCTTCAGTGGTCCCATAGCTCCTGCTATACATTCACACCAGCTGTCACCCCCTTTTTGTGAAAGCATCTTAGGAAATGATGTTGAAGGGTAAGCAACATGGTTTAAGGTTCTAAGAAGTGTCAAAAATTAAGCAGGGTAGGGCTAGGCCAGATTTTTTTTTTCTTTTTCTCAAAAATAGTGAGATCTGGTATATATGCTTGTTATATATGAGGATGAGACTGATTTCAGAAATTTTTCAGATTGTGTGGGTAAAAAAAGATTCTGAAATAGTGAATAGCCAGTGTTATGGTGATTTTCTGTGGTGACAGGGACTCGAATCGTAGAATTGCAAACTTGTCCGATTCAAGTCAGGGTTTTAAACATCTGTAGTAAGCACTAGAACTGTTCAGTGAGAGGTTGTCTTGGGCTGATCCTCTCATCCTCACTTGAAGGTTCATCCTGAATCTTACTCTGACAGGACACTCTTAGAACTGGACTGCTCTCACAACGGAACAGGTTTTGGTAAGCTCCTGTTTTTTTGGTGAAGGCTGTATTTTAGAAAATGTGCGTGCTGCTGATCTGAAGTTGAGCAGAGTGCAGTTGCAGCAGTGCCCCCTCCTCCCCGCTCCCTTGCAGTGGGAAGGTGGGTGGAAAGGAAGAGACACTGGGTGCCATCACTTTTGCCCGAGCAAGTTT
>NW_009709353.1:15604-23435 GCF_000703405.1 Apaloderma vittatum
AGATTTGATTCTGGAGAAAAGGAAATGGTGGGAAGAAGACCCTTGATTACAGCAATGAGATGGTGAGGGAATCTGCTAAAGTCTGCTGAACATGATGGAACAAAATTTCATGGGTATTTTTAAAACAATAAATATAATTGTTGACTCATTTATGTATTTCCTTTTACATAATGTCCCACTCACCTACGCCTGCTTATTTTGCTCAACTATACTTTACCAGACTCTGTGTGTGTGTAATAGCATTGCTGTAATCCTGTCTTTGCCTCTCTCAGCTTCTCCCTTAGGAGCTTCCAAATAATGGTTTGAAATGTTAACAGCTCTTTTTCAAAAATATTTTGCCTCAGCTTTCAAATGAGCACCACTTGGAGTTGTGCTTCTGATACTTTTAATTTTTCTGCATTTAAGAAACCAAATGGGGCACTCTCATTCTTTGTTTCCTTTCGGTAACAGGAACTATAAGAATGAATAAGACCTAATTTGTGCCAGCATTACAAAATTGGTAACATTATCTGCATACATTTGAACACCCTTCAGAATTCTGACTTTTTGAAAAATCTTCTCTCATCTCCCTTTATCAAATGCAGAATTTATGTGCGTTTTAATATAACATAGTCATGGAGATAAATGAGAAGCATGTGGAAGGGCAATAAACTGAGAAATTTGAATTATCGAAAGCTTTAAGAACTTAAGGTACTTGTTTATTCTACTCAAGTGACAAATGGTTTTGGCAAAGAAACTGTTATGTCATGTTAGTTCAGTTGTAAATATATTAATTTGTATATTTGACTGCAAATACTGTGGTGGATATTTTTATAACCATCCTTTAAGAACACATTTTATTTTATTACAATCTCAAAGTACATAAATTTCTGTTGCACTGTTTGCATCAGAAATAGCCAAGACATTCTAAATTAAGACATGTTCTTATGTTTCATGCTCAAGTATATTCTAAGATTTTTGTTTCCAAATCTCCTATATGGAGAGCTAAAGCAGTGATTTCAACAGTAATGCATTTCTATGGTTTAATATGGACAACATGTATGGCGTGGTTTCAGTATAATTATGTGAACTTAAGTGTTTATCTACTTTCTATGTATCTCAGGATTTGGTCAATAGAGAAAAGTTAAGTCCAGCCTCTTATGATTCCTATAACTACATAAATAAATAAATTGTCGTAAACTCTGGCAGAAGCAGAAAGATTGGGCTATTGTGTCTAGTGCTGTTCTACAAATTAAATGAGTGTTTAGCTGTCTCCCAAGTGTAATACACAAATGGATGTTACTAAAATATTCACTATTATTACCAGGCAAACGAGTTAGGAGAGAAGACCTTTGAAGTAACAATTTTGCTTTTCACATAAATGCATCTTATTCCTCTCTTCTACACATTGTTTTCCTGTCCTTTTTCTGTCTACTGGTGTTACATCACTTGCACACTTGGTTTTTAAAGGCTCTTGTGAAAGTATCACTCTATTACTTCCAGCTGAGTAAGTACTCAGTTGCACCTCATAAGCTTTCCAAGTCACGTCTTGCAACAGTGACAACCCTGTAAGGAAAACAACTGAGTTTTTAAAGCCCCGTTCTTGTTCTCATGCACCAAGTTAGTGATGCTTGGAGCTGATTGCAGGCCTATCGATGAATGATGGTGCAGTAATTTCAATTGTTCCATTCAGTGATGATGTAGATGTTGATCGGTTTTCAGATACTATTCCTGTTCCTTAACACAGTAGTTGGCCGCAAGTGTGAGCTTGTCCGTTAAGGAACGGCCTTCGGGGGAAATGAGTCCTGAAATGTTTGAGCCTGGAGTTCATACATTTCCTAGGAATTGGAAATTAAAGAAGGAATGGGTGGATTTCAAAAGCAATGACAAAGTACCACTGGCTTATGCCAATGAAAAGCATATGAAACATCAGCCTTTTGTAAGGCAGAGTATTGGACTTATTTCCATGATCACGTTTTATGAAATTTGTCTTTAAACTTTTAAATAAAGTTCTTGGGCCATTCAAGTGCTGTCAGCAGTGAAAAAATGTTGGAAGGATATGCAAGACGGTTTTTATTCTAGCGCCAGTTCTGCAATTCAACCTTAATGTCAACAACTTTTGTCACCAGGAATGTGATATAACCAACAGCAGAGTAAAATCTCAGCCCAGCTGTCCGGGGATGATTCCTCTGCTGTTGTAAATTAGTGGGAATTCTTGTGAAAGAAGTTTTCCACATCAGGAGTGCTTTGGAGAGTATCAGCGCAGGCTTCAGCTGCCTTTCATTTGCCTGCCTTAACTGTATGTGATGTTCATCTTTGCTCCTAGAAATTGTGTGTAAATAATTACCTGTCACCCTACAAGTAGCCCAGCAGAGCTGTGATTGCGAAGCCAGCTTTGAATGGGCCGTACAAAAAAGGACAAATAGTTTTTCTCTGCATTTGGTTGTATTGGAAATCTGTTTTTGCTGGAATTCCTCATTGTGCTGTTGTTCTTTGGCTCTGTAATTTCAGAAGACTACCATGCATAAAGTTCAAATCCTTGTTGTAAACTATTAGGACTCTTAAGTCCATTTATTTTCTAACTTTTTAATGTTTTCTGCTGAATTATGGATGTTTAGTTCTGTTACCTTGCTTTAGCCAAGCATTTTTGTCTGATACTGCCAATTTCATGATCTGTAGGGAAGGTGTGTTTAATATAAGATCCAAGGACACTTGTGAAGGACTTGTGTGTGTTCCAAGACAGAATTAAGAATAAATCCTCTGGGTTTTTTTCTTTATAACCTTTTTAAACGCAAAAATGTGTTATAATGCATTTCCTCAACACCATGGTGCATGGAAGCTCTGTTCAGTTTTTGCCCTACCTTGTTTTTAACCAGCTTTTTGCTGTGTCTTTCTTTTAGTTTGGCTCCTATGAAATATGAGAGTCAGATTTCTAATGTACAGCATGTTGGAACAGGTTTTACTGCATCCCTTTCCATTTGTGTGTTTGGCTACATGCACATTTGAGAATTATCTACCTTTGCTTGCTGATTAGAGCATTTAATTTCTTTGCAGGGTTAAAAAGAAGACCTACTTCTCTAAATCAATACGAATTCACCTGCCTTCAGGTTAAGCCTTAGTTGATGCATATTTTTGTACTTTTGGTAGATACGGCCTGCTTATTTCAATTAACTCTTGGATAGAAGTCAACAATACTGACAGGGGAAGATCTCAGTCGAACCAGGTGTATATCCCAACTGATGGGCTGGCTAACATTTTCCACCTACTGTCAGAAGTACTTTAGAACTGTATTACCTTGTTTTCACCTTAAAACTAGGTTCAAGGCTATAGCCTTGAATACTTGCTCCTTTTAAAAAAATCTTTCTTTCCCCCTCCTCTTTTTAAAACAAATATTTATATTTTTTTTAATGTTCTTGTAGAAAACCCTGATGAGTGAGGCTTCTAGAGTGGAGATGTCAGGGTATTCCTCAACTTTGCAGTAGAACTAGGTATTTTAACAGTTTTATGTAAACTAGATATGAAGAGTATTTAATTATAAATTGTGATTGTGGCAATGTTAGTGTTTTGAGCAGATCTACTGACATAAGGGTATACTTGAGAGTTTTTTAAAACGCTTGAAATTTTTGTGATGCTAAAATGTTGTACTACGGCTAGAAAACCAAAAACAAAACTTATAAGCCAATCAAGAATTTTTTAATCCTGTTGAAATTAAAGAAGATGTTAGAAGAAATTACAAATTATAAGAGCACCTTAAGTAGGTATGCAAAACTTTATTAGGCTTGATTTAGTACAGTATTCTGCAATTTCTTTGTGTTCTGAATGACTGCAAGGAGAAATGTTCTTAAAATTTGTTTGTGTAGTTCTTCTCTAGTGATATTTGTACATGGTGTTTCGTAGAACCTCTCATTAGATGTTTAAATGTAAGCCAGAGCAAAAAAACCTGATAATGGTCTGTAACTTTGGAGTCAACTGTTTGAAGGACTCAGGTATATGTTTTGTATTGTTCTTTCACAGAAGCAAAACAATATCACGCTCTTTTTTAACAAGAATGGTAAGTTTGGTAGTTGGAGCGCTTGTCCCAGTCTTCCAGGTTTCTAATGCCCCTATCGTGCTATCTGGTTTTATGTGTGCTTTTTAATTATTTTGACTTACTCATTTATGGTTCGATTTGGTGGGGTTTTTTTTCTTTGAAGACTTTCCCTTTGGACATGTGTGGTCTTTGAGCTAACAGAAGCACTAGAGAAATGCTTTCTTTCTCTTTTTTGAGGTAATGTCACATTTAAATTTTTATTATTACTATTTTTTACTGCCGAGGTTCCAGAAAATGGGGACGGTAATTGTTTGTTACTTTAGAAACTGTTATCCTCTACTGGAACATGTATCGGGACTTCTTCTCTTTGGAGAACTTTACAACACTTCTGTAACTATAACTATGCATCACAAAGTACATTTAAGAAAGCAAGAAGATACCTGCTTGTTTCTGCACAAGCATTAAACTGACGAGTTGTTGGATACCAGTTCCACGCGTAATCCCCTTGCTTGTGCTGCTTGTGCGAAGGCAGTGGTCTGCAGGATGTTTAGCAATCTCTGTGAGCTGCATCTGTGTGTGCTGCAGAATTTGTCAGACATGGGCTATATTGTCCTGGAAGTTGGCTCGTTTGTCAGGAGGCTGCATTTTCTTCCACATGGGGCTTTTCTGAATGTTACAAAGCACAATTTAAGTTTTTCAGGAGTGCTCAGCTGGTAATCTTGGTCGTCGTAGTTTTAAAATATGTCGTGTTGGCTTTTTAACGTGTAAGATGAACCTGAACGTTTCCAGCTGTTATTTGAAATCCTAGTTCACAAGGACACTTGTTTCAACAACTGAAATTTATTACGTTTGTGTAACAAAGAATAAAAGCAAATATACTACCATATATACTTATTTACTAACAGCATAAATTGATGGAAGCACAATGTTTATGTAAAGCAGTACTGCTTAGAAGAACATTTTGGGAAAACAATCTTTATATTTTTTTACAAAAAATTAGGAATACTAAAACAGAGGAATTGCAGACATACCTTTTCACTGTATCACAGAGTAGGGAAACACGGTTCTGTTTGTTTTTTTTTAATTATTACATTCTGCACAAATCCTGTGATTTCTTGATTTCCGGGATTATCTTTTAAATCTTTTTGGCTGCACGGAAAGGACACACCGACTTGGCACTTGCTGTGGTCATAGGGAACCTATAAGAAGATGCTTTGCATGGTAAATTGGAATCTGCCGTGTGTTCTGTTAACAAGTCTTAAAAACTCTGGTTCCAGCGGTGTCTGTGTGGTGTACGTGTTACCTAGGGAAGTTGTGCGAGTGGTGACAGGGTACACGGAGCAGCATTCCACAGAACTTGTGACTTTGTACTCTGAAAGTGTTTAGCAACCTGCAGAGATTGTAACAGCAAACATTTTAACCAACTTTGAAAAAGTTGCTATTACAGGAAGAAAATAATCATTTAACCTTAAATAAACACGTTCCGAAACTTATTAGGGAAAAAAAAAATAGAGTTTATTCTTACTTTATGGTTTTGCTTCTCGGTAGACTGTCCACATGTGCAAAGGTTTTGCCTCCTTTTTAGTATAGTAGTTCATCATGTTAGCCATACAAGGCAGTTGGTAGCAGCAGCATTTTGTATGTGTTACAACTATGTAAAGGCCAATCGAGTTGTTTACAGCAAAATAAGTTAGCTTAAAATACAGTTGAGTTAGGAAAAAAAAACAGGTTTTCAGAGTACAATGAAAATCTGATTATTTTTGTACAAAACAGCCTGAAACGTACGTACCTACTTACTGCCAGTCTTAAGTGTGTGTCTTGGCAAAGAGCATTGGCTTTTTATCAAGTGGACAAAGTAAAAAGTAAATTTAGGTATCAGGAAGACTAGAAGCTTGATTCTGGAGCAATATATTATTGTTCCAGATGTAGTTGTTGTGAGGCAATAGTATAGTTTAATAACAGTTTTGGTAGTATTATCAATAGCAATTTGAAGTCCCTTAAGCCCTCCTGGACGTGGGTGAGACTGTACAAACAGCGTCCTTTTCTCTCCTTACAGCTCTCCTTACAGTGAGTATCCTTGCAACAAACTTGCCTTCTGTGTGACTGAGCTGGCTTTGAGCCATTGGTATGTTTTGAATATGAAATACTGAGTGGAGCATGTTGTATTTTGGGTATTTTTGGTTTACCATTTCTGAAGATGGACCCTTTAACACATGGGTTTCTTTGTCAGCCATGCGTAAAATTGTGGCCCAATACAAACTTTGGGGTATATATAGATCTATGGCACATTCAAATGAGTTTTGTGTCCAGCTGAAAGCCTGATTTCCAGTGTTTCACAAAAATATGTTTTGTGAAACAGGTGTAGGTGTTTCCTCAATTTCTGCAGTGAGCAGAAGTTGACCCTGTGCTTGGGCTTGGCTGAAGCTTGAGGGATAACTCCCCTCTTGGTTCTTGCATTTGTGTGTTGTGTTTGGCTTCAGGTAAATGAAAGTTGGTCCGTTTCTGACAAATTTCTTACTTTACATTCTCACTTTTGTGTAGAGTTTAAGGTTTACTTAGGGAATAAAATGATGCTTCTCATGTGTTTGCCACACAACTATAAATCTAAATATTAAATAGAATGCTGTGTCCCAGGCAGTTATTTAAACAAAACATTGTCTGAGTGATGTTCAAAAAACATCTTTTAATTGGCTGAGAAAGCTAGTTAATGAGAGAGCCTTCAGGTCTTGAAAAACCCTGAGAGTTAATATTTGCTTTTCAGATATAATAAAAGAGTTATATAATTGATTAGTATGAGCAGCCTCTGCCTTTCAGACTCTAAAGAACATAGCTTCAAAGACACCAGTTTGCCAGAATTGCTTGGATATGATTGAAAACACTAATAATTAAATAATTACTAGTTTTGACTTAGGTGTACTGTATCTATAGAACCTCTAATGGGCACTAAATAGATACAAAAGGAAAGGTTAACTGACTTTGTAAACATATTTTTCTTTTTTTTTTTAACTTAAACTGAGAGTTTTCCAGAGTGTTTTTAGCAATGAAATAGCTCCCCTTCAGTATATTCAAGACCACCCTGCACTTCTAAGAGTCTTAATGGAGAAAATACTCTAAATAGGATTGTGTGCTGACCATGGCCTTTTAGACCACCATTTGGAAACTGCTGCTTTTTAATGTTTATTTGTAAGCCTATAGTATAACTCTTTTAGCCACAGCATGAACATGCATGTTAGTAGTTAGTACTGTAAAAATTGTGACACTAACTGACATGATTTTCTTCTTAGATAAATCTTCCACTATTACTGCATTTTTCCAGCGTTTTCATGTTTGATTTGCTGTATTGGAAAATGTAAGTTTTTACACTTGACTAACTGTACATGTGGAATCATTTAAATATAACAGAAAATACATTTCCACATGTGGGTATTTCATGGGCCTCAATTTCCAGAACAGCAATTAAATACATGCTTTTTTTTTTAAGAAAACATTTACATAACATTTAACTGAGTAACGTAGGCTTTATTAAATAGACATGTCTCCTGAGCTGGAAATTAAACTTGCTGAGTTTTTTTCCTTTATTCTGTCCTTATGAAATGTGAGCGAGCTAAGCTTTTGCAACTGATTATTATGGCCATATCGTCTTGGATATTATCAAAGTACAATTGCAGAATTGCAAATAGTAACTGGAAAAAGTTAATATGATTAAATTTATTCTCATCTTCAAGCCAAGAAGAAGTTGAATGAAATCTGCTTATGTACTGAAAGCTTTCAGGTTTTGGTTGTTAGTTTCTTACACATATTTCATCAAGAATCATAGAATCC
>NW_009709354.1:0-482 GCF_000703405.1 Apaloderma vittatum
GAACTGGGATATACTGGGATATACTGGGATGTACCCGGATGAACTGGATTGAAATGAACTGGGATGAACTGGGACGAACTGGACTGGGATATACTGGGATGAACTGGGATGACTTTAACCCCTATAAACTGAACTGGAACAAACTCAGATGAACTGAACTGGGATGAACTGGGATGAACCTAACTGGGCTTAACTGGGATGTACTGGGACAAACTGAACTGGGATGTTCTCAGATGAACTAGACTGGGATGAACTAAATCAACACGAAATGAACTGGAATGAACTGGGATGAACTGGAATGAACTGAACTGGCATGAACTGGGATATACTGGGACAAACTGAACTGGGACAAACTGGAATGAACCAGAGCAGGACCAACTGGGATGAACTGAACTGGCATAAACTGGGATGAACTGGGATACACTAGGATAAACTGAACTGGGACGTACTAGGATGAACTGGGGTGTACTGGGTTGAAATGA
>NW_009709355.1:0-31159 GCF_000703405.1 Apaloderma vittatum
CCCTGCGCGCCCCCGGCAGGGTGGGTGGGCCGCTCCGCTCGCATTCGGGTGTCGGGAGGGGAAGAGGCCGGTTTCTGGGGCTTGCTGTTGGCCTTCGGGCAGGGGCAGCCTCGGCCGCCGGTTGTACCCCCCGGCTAAGGGGGACCGAAGTGAGACTGAGCACTAAAAATAGGCCGTAGTAGTTGTTGACACGGTCAGGTAACTGCCCGCAGCATTTGTCCCCAAACTGAGGAGAGGCACAAGTCTTCCCGTAAGGATTGCACCATCCTAAATTTTAAATTGTGTGTCACGTATTTTAAGTTCGTGTACTTAACCACACCTGCCTTGTCACTTTGTATTTATTTTCATTTGGCCAGTAGTTACTCTCATTGATCAGGCCTTTTTTGCAATCAGATTTCGGCATTTCAGATTTCAGCAGAGTTAACTTGGGCATGAGGGAGACAAACTCCAGTTTTGTGAAGAAACACGTGTTTTCACACATATAAGGCCATAATAGAAGCCAGTGCTCCACTTGGCTAGGATGGACTCTGAATCAGCTTCTGAGTGCTGGAAGACATCTGGGAGTTTTTTGGGGTGTTTCCACTTATTTGTCCAGGGTTAGCAATAGCTCCCGAAGCAGTGTAGTTTCTCCTAAACTCCACCACGATGCTAATTCCCATTTGGAGAAATGGGGGAATGTCATGCAGCGTTATACCATGCAGGAGTTTTGTGGTCTGAACAGAAAATTAAGTTAAGCGGCTTTCAGCAATTCTGTGTTTACTGAGCACTTTGCTTTTATTGAGAAAGAATTGTGATAAATCTAAGTCTGCCTGTGCTTTTTGTGATATACTTTATTTCTTTTGTGAATTGTATTTCAGATGTAGGAAGGGAAATACCACAAGTGTGTTTGGACGGTTAATATTAAACACCATAAAAGAAATTATGGACAGATTGTTCCACTGAGGGGTTTAGTGTTTGTTTTCATGTGGTGTTTTTGCTCTTTGTAATGGTGGACAATGTATGAGAAAGGCAGATCATAAAGCTAGTATAGCCTTGTGCTTTTAGATGATGCATCGCTCTGTGGGGAACTAGATAATCATCTTTTTGTAGTAACTGTTATGCCGTACCTGGAGAAATCCTTGCAATACCCAAGCAGCTGCTCTTTTCTATGTGTGAATTTTTGTTTTATTTCAGGGTATGCTATGACTGGCTTCAGACTCCCCATCACTACTTTTAGAAAACTAAATGTCTGGTTTGGACTGTGGGAGAAATTCCCCTCTAATAAACTGTATCCCTCATGGAGAAGAAGCGTGTTCTGTAGCTGTCAAGCAAGCACAGTCAACTACAGACGATGTTTCAGCTTTTCACCAGTAAAACTCTGTGCACTAAGACTTTCTCCAGAGTACGTGTCAGTACTTTCTCTGCGGAACAAAAGCAACAAAAGCTCTAAAAGGAGCAGACAAACTGTACAAGAAGAGGAGGATGAAGTTGAAGAGGAAAGTGATTTGGAAGACGAATTTGAAGATGACCCAAATGTAGTAAAAGACTACAAGGATCTTGAAAAAGTAGTGCAGTCTCTTCGATATGACGTGATCATGAAAGCTGGTCTAGACCTTGCAAGAAAGTAAGTATGTAAGAAACAGTCTGCTGAGAAAGATGTCATACATCTAAAATTTCAGTTTTGATACCTTTTTATTGCTGGAATAACACAATATTTGGGAGAGGATTTTTGGCATAGCTGTTTTGGATGTATGGGTGTTCTTACAGCCTGCTTTTCTCTGCAGTATTTCTAAGATCACTGAGGAGGCATTTTCTAGCAGTTACTATTTATTTTAAATTAAGAACATGCAAAATACTGCACTAAGTAATACAAAAATATCTACTTTGATATTTGAGAGAGTAGTGCTACTTAATGGCTGTAGAAATAGGTGATGGTAAGGATAAACCTAACATACTGGGTCAGCCAGGTAAATCTGCAGCCTATAAATACATCATATGTTTGATCTAATGCAACCTACAGAAGCCTTATATTGAAGCGTTGTTAGAACAGAGTATTAGTATAAGTTGCTCACTTAAAAATTATGAAACTGGCTCGCCCAGGAAAGGGGACGTTATTCATTGGATATTCAGGAGACAGGTCTTTAGAAACAGCTTTTTATTGCTTTCACCTGTGGCATGGAGCAGTTATGTTCTTTCATTTAATATCTATGAAAGACTTTTTCTTTAATTCCAGTTCAAGTCTGTCCTGATCTTAAATAAAAGTATCCTGTATGTGCAAGTTAAGAGCTATGGAAATGTGCCTTGCACGAGTGATGTTCCTGTGTATCTGCAAAGAAACAATTGCATTTGGTCTGCTGCACCCTGTAAATGCAATAAAACCTTGTTTTTCCTCAGTAAAGTAGAAGATGCATTCTACAATAATGAACTCAGGCTGAATGGAGAAAAGCTATGGAAGAAAAGTAGAACTGTAAGACTTTTTCATATTTAAATCTTTTAATACAGTGCAAGAGAATTACTTATGGCATGATCTCTTCTTCTGTCTATAAATTGCCCTGCAAAGGTGAATGGATAGCATTGCTAACACCACTTCCAGCTTTGTGTGTGTGTGACTGTGATTCCCTGGGTAAGATATTGTTCCTGAAGGCAGGCAGGAGGCTTGGGTTGTTAAAAAGTAAAATCTAAGGCTGAAAGTTGGGAGAAGGCAGACGGCAGCAAGGACAGAACCTTCTAAGTTGCAGAAGGAAGTGACGAGAGATGTGAAGGTGATTAGAGTAGGAATGATTACATCCAAGATATAGGTGGAGCAGGCATGTGATTAAAGAGAAAGCTTGATGTTAAAAAGGGATCAAAAGCAAGGTAGCTCAGGGAAGATTATTGTATCTGTAATATAGCACACAGGAGAAGAGCCAGAGGGGTTGTAGGCCATAGTCTTTCCATAGCAGAACTCACCAGAACTGTGACAAACATACTTCTACACACCCTTCATGTGAGGTGGTCCTGGTGGTGGTTACTGTCATGAAAGAACAGTAAAAGAGAAGTTTTAATTCCTGATCCTCTAAAGTCTAGTCTAGTTTTTAAGAGGTGTACTGCTTTTGTGACTTTTGAGAGGAGCACAGGCAGTTGATCAGCACTCTGTTCTTTAAAACACTTCACTTTGTTCGGTAAAACACTTTTAAACTGCTTTAAAGGCAGGAGTGAGAACTTTGTATTTCAGTGTTAGGTGCCTGTGTTGACACAAAAAGATTGGCAGGGAACACCCTTCAGGAAAAAATATACCACATTACACGTTTTTCACAGAGCTGGGTGTCAGAACAGGAAGGGTAAAGCTCTTGGCAGAGAAAGTCATGAGATGTTTAATTGCTCATTGCCAGGGCTTTCCTAGAAGTTCATAGTTGGAGGCTCTGTAATGGGCCTAGTATTGCCTGCCTTCCTCCTCTCCTGTGAGAGGAAAGTAGTAGATGGAAAGAAAGGACCAAAATTAAAATTGGATGTAGACTGTGGGGATTTGGTTTCCCCAGGGAATGTTTATAATCATTCTTTTTCTCTTTCTGTTTCCAGGTGAAAGCTGGTGACACGCTGGATCTCCTAGTAGGTGAAGATAAAGAAACAGGAACTGCTGTAGTTATGCGGGTAGTCTTAAAAAAAGTCTCTGACAAAACTGAAAGTGAAAAATACAAAGTAATTTTGAGGCGTTGGAAAAACTTAAAAGTGCCCAAACAGGATGTACTTAAGTAACAGAGGGTTGCACGTGGCAGTGTAAGATTTTTGCAGAAACCTGTCTTTGTTGTCAAATATGAATTTTGGTTAAACAAAATTACAGTACCCTTTTTTAAGGGCTCGTGTCAGAATGTTATCTCCCTCTGCTGCGTACGTCAATATTCCTGCAATAAGCCTGTCACTTTCTGCTGTTAGTTTTGTTTCATGGTACTGTGAGACAAAAGATCCAACCCTAATGGTTTCCTTACAGGTGTTATCAATAATGAACCAATAAAGACTAATTTGATGACTGTTTAATTGCTGTCTAATTTTGTTAAACTGAAAGGTTACATTAAAGCTGACATCAGAAGCAGGACTGCTCTTTTAATTTTATCTCTAGATTTGTGAAACAGGGATAATAGGGATAAAGCCCCCAATTAATGTAAAATTGCCTCCGTTTACATTACTAGTTTCATCTTGGTTAACAATGCCAACTCTCTGCTTATGTACACTGCTGCTATGCCAAACAGAAAAATACTGATCACAGGTGTGTATTTCTAAGCAGGAAACTTCACAGGTGGAGCAGTGATACTCAGCTGTCCTGGAGAAGGCAGGTGAGAGAGGATGTGCGTGTAGCACTGCTGATTTTTACTGTTTAAGTAACTGCAGAGGCGAACGAAATCTCAGTTTATCACCTATTCGTTTCAGTGTGGCAATGAAGATAATATTTAATACTTAAGTGGTGTAAAGATCTGAGCAAAGGTCAGACTGTACTGTGATGAAAAGCTCATGTCTGTGTTATTACAGGAAAATACTGTCGCTTGGGACCAGCAACTCAGGAATGACCACTCACACTGGTAATGTTGAACATATGCTTCTCCCAACACAAAGCAACTTGTTTAATGGGAATTTTTATTCTGTTTATATATGTTTAGACAGCCACGTGCAGGCGTGTGTCTACAGGAAAGCTGGTCAGTAGGAGCAAGTAGGTACTGTTCATCCAGTCCATGATCTGCTCCCTACCTGTTCTGGAGCACACAGAGGGAAGATAGCCCAGGATATTCCAGGACACTTCTTCTTTGGTGTTGCGGAAATCTGAATGGGCAGGCAAGAAGCTGTTGCTCACAGAACAAACCCAATGCTCTGGTTAAGTGTTGGACCATTAGGTACGTGTGAAAGCTCTGGTAAAGTAACAACTGGATTTTCACTGCATAAAATGTCTCAGGTGCGAGGAAGCAATGGCGCTCACCTGGCGAGGAGTGCGTGGGAATGGTTGGGCTCAACTTCCAGCAGATACTCAATGACTGTGTTTAAGCAGATCGTATCTGCTGCTGTCTAGCTTCAGAAGTGGTGGCTGCCAAGTGCAGAACTTAAAAATAATTTCTAGTTTTCTTCAGGCATAGCTAAAATCTGTGCCCATTTGGGCTTTTTTTTTTTTTTTGTGATTGGGTATACATTTAAAGATGCAGATACATGTCTAGTTAATGTTGTAGAGGTCTAGTGACCTTTTAAAAAAGTGGTTCTTAAGCAGACATGATCCTGGAAAGGTTTCCTAGGGGATTTTGGTGATCCTTGCACTGCAGAGGTGAAGGGATTCAGCATAGCAAGCACCCATGGCAGGCTGTATTTTTGTTGCAGGCATTGCTGTCTCCACTGAAAATAAACAGATGAGATTCATCCTCTGTTCCTTGATTCCACTTACCATTGGTTTTCTAAGTGGCTCCCATAATCTGTAACGATGCTGACAGAAGTAAGTAAAAAGATGTTGTAGAACATGTCAGGGAGCTCCAGCCTGTCACCTGCAGCAGTTGTAACTTACATACCTGAGCTTACAGGACCAGAACAGGATGCCACTAGTGAACCCCAGGAATGCTTTGGGGCTTGGGGACAGCCACAGTACAGATGTGAATAAATTAACTTTCTAAAAGCATCTGTGCTTTTCTAAAAACATGCTTTTCTAAAAGCATCTGAATGTCAGGAGGACAGAGCCAGGCTCTTTTCAGCAGTGTCCAGTGACAGGACAAGGGGCAGTGGGTTCAAGCTGGAACACAGGAGGTTCCACAAAAATATTAGGAAAAGCTTTTTCCCTGTGAGGGTGACAGAGCACTGGCACAGGCTGCCCAGGGAGGTTGTGGAGTCTCCTTCTCTGGAGACATTCAAAACCCACCTGGACGCGTTCCTGTGTGACCTACTGTAGGTGATCCTGCTCTGGCAGGGGGCTGGACTAGATGATCTTTTGAGGTCCCTTCCAACCCCTGACATTCTGTGATTCTGTGATTCTGTTTTGTCTAGGAAAAAAACAGTAACAACAAAAAGCCACGGCCTGCCCACATCCCCGAAAGCCATTGACATAAGAACACTGGCGGCATAATTTCTTGAGTTGGACAGAATATGAATCCAATATTAGGCCAAAATGTTAGATTTTAACTTCTAGAAAAGCTTACTGGGAAGTAAAGCACAGAGGAGGTTACAATCAAGACCTAGCCTGTTCCTAATCATGACAGAGTTTTTACCAGAGCCTGTAGTGACAGAACAAGGGGCACTGATTTTAAACTGAAAGAGCAGATTTACAGTGGATATAAGGAAGAAATTTTCTGTGATGAAAGTGGCAAGGCACTGGAACAGGTTGTCCAGAGAATTTGTGGAAGCCTCCTCCTAGGAAGTGTTCAAGGCCAGGCTGGATGGGGCTTTGAGCAACCTGGTCTAGTGTGAGGTGTTGCTGCCCATGGCAGGAGACTTGGAAGTGGATGATATTTAAGATCTCTTCCAACCCAAACCACTGTGTTATTCTATGGCTGCCACTAAACCACGTCTTCACTGAGATGAAAGTAAAAATAGGCTTCTGTAGGTTTTAAGCATTGATCCACCAGTGGTATCGGCAAAGGAAAAGAAAGGCAGACTTTGTAAGGAGTCTTATGATGGGTGAGAACACCCTCTGTGGATTCAGGGTTGAAATGGCTGGAGAGAGAACTATACCCCTTAGCTTCAGAAAAGAAAGCTTCAGTCACAGTGATCTCAGAGGAAAACTGTGACAGCAGGAACGTGAGTTGCTGTTCCACTTGGCTACATTGATCTGTCCTGGATAAGCTTCTCTATTGATGAGAACTTTTCACTGGGGCCAGACGTTGGTGGGCACACTGCGCTCACTTCTGCAGCCTTTAAGTGTTTGGGCTGTGAGCTAAAGAAAGGCAAGACTTGGTTAATGGCTGACGCGTGCACTGAGTGAGCAGAGCCAGCATGTGTTCTGCGAGGTGGAGGAACAGGCACATCACAGCCACAGCTTTTCCAAGACCTTCAGGGAGCTTTTAGACAAGGTAGGCTCACACAGACTGTGTCTATGTAAAGTATACATGAACTTATCTGGGCACCAGCTGTACGTCTTTGCTTCATCAGCCATGAATTTTAAGGTGATGGAGTATATCTGATAATATGGTCAAGTGTCTGGTCAGATGGCACAGTAAAATAGTCAGAAGTGGTCGAATAAATCTTTTAATGATCTTCCCAAAACAGAGAATCTACCACTAGTCAGTTACCAAATCACTAGTGCCACTGCGTACTGAGTGGTGGGAGACACACAAATGCTTTCCTCCTGCTCGGAGTTCAGGGTATGAGACAGTGACTTGGGTAAGTAAGTGATCGCTGCTTCTGCCCTTCAGTCACTGCTGTAATGACATGGGCAGCTGCCATTCTTAGTGCGCACAGCGGCAGAACTATCTGAAAGGGCTTCCTCACAGAGATACTGCTGAAAGGTCATAAAGGGACTGATAAGTTACCTAGAGGCTGCCTAGATGACTATGCTGCACAAGCCACCTCTGCATTAGCCACAGATGAATCCAACCTAAATGCTGGTTGTCAGGCATGAAGCCCACAATGGCCAGCACACCTGCCCTGGCACAGAGGGCAGACTCTGCCTAGTCCTGTAGGAGGCAGGTGCCATCTCGTTGTGGGTGCAGGACCCAGTTGTCACCGGCACAGCACGCAGCATTACCTGGGTTTTTTGTGTTTCACCTGGTGCAGGAGCAACGTTTCACACTGCAGCGTGTGCTGCACCTGGGCCTGGGCGTGCTGGGGAGCAGGGCACAGGAGGATCCTGTGGAGGAACAGTGGGAATTGCTCATGCAGGAGTTGGACTTGGGTCTCGCGGAAGGGTCAGCCCAGTCAATGAAAGCAGGTGCGTACCGACACTCCACAGGTTCTGAGTTCTGTTGCTGTTTTATACTCTGACCCCCTCCCAAATAATAGACAATTCTTTTTTTCCATAAAACAGAAAAGCACTAGTGTTTCTGGGTTTTATTTTTGTTGGGTTTTTTTGTTTGCTTGTTTTTTGGGGTGTTTTTTTCTCCTGTAATGGCATGTCAGAACAGGACAGTCTACCTTCAGCACCTATGAAATTACAGTGCTCAACAGCCTGTGCAGCCCAGTTGCAGCAGTTGGCATGCACGGGAAAGGAACGCAAAAGGGCTGTGCGTGGGAGCCATGCGTAGCCGAGTACTTCTGAAGCTAAAATTCTTCAGTTTCCAGTGCTTCAGCATTCAGTGCACACAGACAAGCACTTCAAGGAGACCCTGGGCTTTTTTTAATTTTTGGAACAAGGAGAGATAGGGAGCCAGAGAGACAAGGGTCAACATTACATGACACAAACCCAAACTCCTAGGTTTTATACAAGGGATCAAATCTCAAATATAGGATGTGATCCTACTGAATGTCTAGTTCCTACTGTTGACAAGTACCTCGGGATTGTTTTCAGAGGAAAACACTTGTAGACCTTGCTAACACCTTAGGAGCTAACCAAGTGTACTGATTAAAGGGGTATTTTGCCTCCCAGAGAAGTGAAGACTAACATGTAAGACTATTAAATGCCTCTGGAAACAATGACAAAACAGTTGTTTTGACATAATGAAATTTATGAAGGAAATTGGGAATGATCACTTCATATTTGTGTGCGTGAGTGGAGATATTAATCAGCTGATCTTCCTCCAGTCTTCAGTAATCACAATTTGTTTCCATCTATTAACAATAAATATTAGTGTGATTGCACACATAGTGATTTTGCCCATTTTTTGAGTAGGAAGTCATACAAAATTTTTTAAAAGAAAATAAGGAAAATCTAGTAAAACCTAGTAAAACAAAAACCAAACCAGGTTTGCTTTATTCATGCTTGTCTTTGGTGGAGGGAAGAGGGGAGAAAGGGAGAAGTGGGAAAGGAGCATGTGGTATTCTCCAGAACAGCTTTATTTCCCTTCTATTACAGCTCTTCCCTTCCTGTGAGAGTCAAAGTTGTTCTTACAAATTGTTATTGAGAGAAAAATGCTCAGTGAGGACCACAGCCCCACCACAGAACAGATCAGGAAATGGAGTAAACAGGTGACCACCCATGTCACAGGCTTTTACGGCCACTAAGTAGAAAAGAAACCATCTAGGAAATGAAAAAAATGGAGAATGTTGGATAAAAAAAGCTAATAGTGTAACGGCTAATCCTTTGCCAGTCAGATGAGGTTTAAGGAAAATGTGAATATGGTGGATTTTTATTTTGTTACGAGTCACCTGCTTCCAGAACTGGGACTGGCCAGCCCAGGGCAGTGCTGCTGCAGGAGAGACGACTTCTCAGAACAGGATTTATATGAGCTGTGACAAAGATCATGATGAGTATTATGTGTTATGTAAGAAATTCAGGCTATCACTAGCAGTAAGTAGTTCAGATGAATGACTTTTATAATGGAGGGGGGAAAATGAGGATTTTGAAAGCACTATTACTACAAGAAATTTATCTATCCTAGCATTTACTGGGACAAAAAAGTAGGTTGGAAAGAATGAAGACAAACAAATGCGGATTTCTTTCTTTTTCTGTCTTTCTCAGCAAAGACAATTGCTAAAGAGAATTAAGAGAGGAAACTAAACCATCATTTGATCTATTCACTTTAAACAACTTCAAGCACATTTAAAAAGATGTTTTCAAAATGTTCCTGAGGAAAACCCCATAACTCTGTTGGTGCTGAGTTGCAGTAATAATGGAAAAGAATCAGAAAGTCAAACCAAGGAAGTAATGAAATTTTGGCAATGACAGTGATGGAGTTTGTTTCACTTACTCAGAAAAATCACAGGCTTAAACTTGCCATAGTTCTTCTCCCATGGATTTAAAGCGTAATTAATGAAAATGTGCATGGCAGGTAAGAACATTTGTCAATTTATGCCCCATCCTAAGTACAGGTAACTTAAGACATGGAATTTTCCAGCTGTTTCACATCCCTTTAATCAGCCAAAGAAAATATGAATAAATTATTAATAAACCCTGTATATTATGTTCTGTGCTTCTTTGGGTTGTGGAATTTGTGCTAGTCCCTTCCAGCAGGAAATTAGACCTACTGTGCTTCTGTAGAGCATCGAGCACACAGTACTCTTTCTTACTAATATAAATATCAAACAATAACTGAAGAGACAAATGACAGATTTAAATAAATGTACCTAGAAATAAATTATATGCATTTTGAAGATAAGAAAAAAACAGTCACAGACATTTCCTAGAACATGAAACACTTTGGTGGCTGTAATGCATCAGCATAACAAAGTGGCTGACTTCAAGTAATGATTTTTCTCATTTGCAAACTTGTCATTGATTCTGTCAGCTGAATACAGTTAATGGGAAATAAACTGATGCAAGCTTGATCTCCCTTTTGATGTGCCATTTGACATCTTATATAGTGCTTCTAAGTTAGCTTTTAATTTGTGAAAAATGCGTAAGACACAAAAATACAGAGTTAGGATAAATTGTGCTGTTTCTTGCAGAAAGCTGTTGAGAAGTGGGCTATCCAATGCTTACCCAAAGCTGATACAGTTAAACTAGAAGAAGTAGGTAGAGACACTTGGTATTCACCTTAACAGGGTTTACTGACCTGGTAGGTGGAAAGTAGTGTTCATCCATGGGAAGCCAGTGCGTGCATGGCTATATATGTTCCACATACTTCCATACCTAGCAATCTTCCTATCACAGCCTCACTTTCAAAATGACAAGTTGATTCTTTTAAACAAAACAAGTCTGAAAGATGGAAAAATCTTTAAAAATGGCTGCAGCAAACCAGGGTGTTTTCATTTATGTATTGCCCAACTAGCTATGGTTATCTTCGATCCTAGTAACAGACTTTATAGGAAAAAAAATTTCTGTTTGTACTCAAGCAATCAGCAGACAACATTCCTCTTGTATGAAAATAATATACCTTTAATTTATTTACAAGACTGATCAACTGGATGAAGTGGCTGTACTTCAAATGCACTGCAAGAGTTTTCATTAGTGAACTATGTCACTATTTGTATGTCTGTATTTTCTTGATATCAGTTATAAACCATACAATCAAACAAATCATGAAAGGTTTGTGAAGGGTGAGATAAAAGGAATGTACACAGCAATTAGACAGAAGTTAAGAGAAAAAAAACAATGAAAATATTTCTATACCCACTTTTAAAAATGTAATTTCAAAAGGTGAAAATAGTTTTTTCATTACTTAGTAGATAATATGGACTGATTTTTTGACTTAACGTCAGCATCTACAGTAAAAGCCAGTATGTCTCAAATTTGCATGCTAGCTAGTAACATCTGTCAATTGTGGAAAAGTTTAATATACCAAATTCTTCTGGGAGCTTTGACATCACTAACTGGTGAAACACGTATGACATTAAGATAAGAAAATATAATGAAGTTTCTTACCTTCTGGCTAGCCATTTGCAACAACAAATTAAGCAGCTGTTAGTATTTTCTCTCATTTCTATCTCCCGTAAAGGTGCATATAAAGAATTTCACAGAGGTGCTAGGTAGCATACAATTACAAGAGAAAGTCTTAGTTTCTGATACATTCAATTTGCTAAACTTAAGCACTAAAATGAAAGATTAAATGCAGACATTGTGGTATCAGTTCTTTATCTTTGGTAAAATGTTTTCATTTTATTATAGCCATATTTGCTCTGATATCCATTTTGTGCACAGTCTGCTATTATTTAAACCAACAGGAAACATTTAAATGGATATAAACAGTATCAGTGTATTATTTAGTACATTCATGACTTTCTTCATACATTCTTTCAGAATGTTGCTAGCATATGGAGAAAATGAGCAAATGCTACTATCTATTATGATTTAATCCCAGTTTAACATAATACTTTTACTAGTTCTTGCCATCAGGAAAAAATGTTTTCTTTTGCTTTTAGAAGAAAGGGATCAATATGACTCTAAGAACAATAAATTCTAAAATTCCGAAGTTAAAATATCAAGTATTTTGTACTTTCTTACAAATGCTAAAATAGAAACTTACACTGGAACTGGCTTAAAATTTGATACTATGACCCGTCTAAGTAAGCAACAAAAAAGGACCATAGAGAACATCAACAATTGCTCCAGGGTGTTCCAGTGATGGTTACTAAGTGATCACTGTCTTTACTGTCTTAAAAATCCATGTTTGACTCTCTCTCACCGTTTCTATCAGTATTAAAAGAAAGAAAGAAAAAAAAAGTTTTAAAGCAGCGCTCTCCAGTGACACATCATACAGCAAATTCACATTACATTCTGGGAGGTCTCTGTTACACTTCAACATATTAACGATGCAAACTTGACCGTATGAACCTAAGTTATACATACATAGTTATGCCTCCAAATAACTACTAATTACATTAAATCAATTTGGCAAAGCGAGGGAGTTCAACATCCCTACACTTGAAATATCCAGATGCTGCTGCATTCACACGAAGAATGAATTACATTACCACAGCTCATATGTGGGGACCCTGAAACACTGAATTTCATCACAGAGCCAATCCTTGCATATACTTTGTGTATCTGCAATTCGATACAAACACTGGAAACTTTCCAAATCATGATTTTGATGCAGAGTAACGTCTAATTTTTTTTCTAAGTTCTTGTTCCAGGTCTTATCATTGTCGTCTTTGCTATTTTACAAAGAGTGGCAAACAGATGATAGCAAGACATTCCACGGGTATAGGCTTGGGACTGTTCCGCTGGCTTTACTCAGATGAGCCATCCTCAGTCATGCCAGCAGTACACTGGACAAAACGAAACAGGAACTCACAGGGGCAGGATCAAGCTTGCAGTGTCAACATAAAAAAAAAATAAATTCACATTGTGTCTACGCTCACATCTCAATCCTTCAGCAGTTAATTCTTGGTTTTAGAAACAAAACCTGGGTAACAGTCAAAAATGCAAATGACATCATTCTGACCCATTCTTTGACACAGTATTATTTTCAGTATCTCAGCATCATCAAAACCCAAACAAATGTGAAGCTGCAATTACTGTAGAAACAAAGTCTAATATTCCAATGATTTCTAATGAACATGGCACCTTCAAATTTAAATTAAGTTTAAATTTCAAATTCCAAATTAACTAATAAGATTGTTCGTAAGGGTATAAGGAAAAACTGCTCCCAAAGAGCACAACAATTTTAAAAAAAATAAATTCTTTACTATGAGAAAGTGATAAAAAAGGAAGAAGCAGAAATGGGGGGTGGAGTAATACAGTTTCGATACATGTACTTGCACCAGTGAAAATCACGCTCTTAGCGAGTCATTGCTAGCTCTCTCATCAATGACTTGAGGTCTTTACCCATGTACAAATGTAGTAAGCCACTTCCCACCGCTGCGGTGCCCACAGGGATGCAACGCACACGTCAAAACGCAACAAACATCGTGCCTGACCGTCCTGGACGCTGAGCACCCTCAGCTCCCGACAGGCCCCTCAGTCTACACCACAGCATAATGCTGACAATAATTTAGTGGTCAATGTCTTAGGAATTTAAAGAGCCTGTCACTTTTTTTGCTTTCTTTGCTTTTTTCAGTATATCACACTTTTTTCTGTTAGGACGCCGGCATCTTTCATCAATGCTCGGTATACATTCATAATGCCATACTTCTTCCATTTTCTCCACAGGGTAAACTGCCTCCACGTAATGACGGATCAGTCTCAGTCTGATAGGATCGAGCTGTTTTTTGTTACAAGCACCTGAATGGTTGTATTGCAGTCTGAGATTCTCCGCAGTAAAGAGTTCGGGACAGAGTCTTACGAGAAGCCTGGCAGCAAAGTTACCGACCGACAGGCTCTGCTGCACTATCTCTCTCACCTCCTTATCAGACAGCAAATACAGTGAAGGCACAGGGAAGTCGGGATTAGGAACAACGAGTTCATCGAGTGGTATCTTACAAAAATCCTTGCTGCTTCTTTCTGGCGGCAGCGGTGGCCCTTCAAATTCTTCTCGAAACCTCTCGGGGTTTATTACGTAGCTGAGAAATTCCCTCCTGTCAGGCCCCGGCACGTGGATTTTCCGTTGCTGTTGGTAGGAACGCCTTTGCTCCGTGTCTCGTCGTCGACACCTCTCATCAAGCTTGCCAACAAACTCCAATGTCCACACTCTGTCATTCTTTGCTCTGGGGTACAGTATCTGCACATAATGTCGAATTAATTTAATTCTAGTGGGGTCAAGCTGTTTCTTGCCTAAAGATCCACTACAGTTGTATTGCTTCCGTAAGTTTTCATGAGTAAACAGTTCAGGAAATAAGAGGACAAGCAATCGAGAGGCAAAGTTGCCTATGGAAAGACTGCTTTCATATATGCTTTTAATCTGTTCTTTGTTCAACAGGTAATCCGGGACAGGGACATCAAAATCAGGAGGAGGAAAGTCAAGTTTGTCAAAGTCTATGGGTACTAGCCAAATTTTTTTTGAGCGTCTGCCAGGTTTTTCATATTCAAAACTGTCTTCCACTTTTATGATTGATACATCGTCCGGTAAACTAGAAGAATCGTAACAGTCATCTCTCATCTGATCACATTCACTTCCATCCATGTATGTATTTTCAAGCTCATCATTTATTCGCTGAACACATTGCTGCAACCAGGCTTCTTCTTCTTGCACATCTGGAAAGTAAATTTCAGTGTACCTACGGATTATTTGAAGCCGATGAGGATCCAGCAGTTGCTTTCCAGAGTCTCCAAAGCAGCTGTACCTTTCAGCTAATTTTCTGTGGTCAAAGAGTTCTGGAAACAATCTGTGTAACAAAAAAACAGAAAATTCCCCTGCAGAAGTAGCTTCGTCTAAAAATTCATTGAGATCCTGAGCATCCAGCATGTAATCTGAGGCAATGGCATTACTCCTGTCCAAGGACAAAGCTTCCTCCTGCTCTTTATCCTCCATAAAATGAGAAGATTCGACCTGCTCAGTCTCGTAAAAGCTGGACGACTGCACATTCTGCTGACTGTTTTCCATTTCCCTTTGAGCCCAAAACCTGTTGAAAAAATCATTGACTTGAGGCAAACACTCCACCTGCCACACCGTTGTATTCTTCACAGAAGGGTAACAAACTTCCACATAGTTACGGATGAGCTGCAGATGAAGAGATTCAAGTTTCCTTTTGTTGAGAAAGCCGCACGCGCTGCAGCTTCTGCTGAACTCGTCATCGCTGAAGAGCTCTGGGAAGAGCTGCACAAGCAACCGGCAAGCGAGGTCTCCACCCGACGTGCTTTGATCCATGATTTGTTTGAGCTCCGCAGAAGTCAGCTGGTACTCGGGGGGAGGCTTGAAGTCTGCAACGGACTCCGCTGGACTGACTTGCTTTTTTATCCTGCTCACCTCCAGGGACAACAGGTCAACTTTACTGTGAAGCTGAGTCATATTGGTATTGAGAGTGTTAAGTGTATAGAACATTTTCTGTATCAAAGAATAGATATTTGGGTCAGAATCTGCGGCGGCCGCTGTTATGGCAATGGCTGCAGCCGAGTCCCTTTTGCGTTGGTCGTTCAATGTCCGAAGATGCGATGGGCTGCTGGGGTTGATTTTTTCAAACAACTCATAAGAAGCAAACTGCTCTGCTCCTGGCGGGTTCTTCTTCTCTGTGATTTTGTGTGAGATGCCATAGAGAGGTTTTTTATAAGATGGAGTGGTTATGTCACTGAAGGATTCTTCCTCACAGAGCCACGTTACGTTAGGATTCTTGTTCTTATTTGGCTGCTCTGCATTTACCTGAGTGGGTGAGCCAGTATCTCTGCTCTTCATGTTTGAAAGGGAACCCTTTGAATGAATAAATATTCTATTAGTAAGACTGTCTTAAAAATATTAGCTATAAATATGTGCCCCTTAAGCAGGCATTGTTACATAAATATGCAAAGTCAAATTTTCTCCAGAGGACTTAGTTGCGTTAAATATATCCCAATTAATAATTTCACTAGGAAAAATAAAAATAAAGTATTATTTAGTGCTTTGGTTTCCTTTCTTTTTTTTTTTTTGCTTTGGCTCATAGCTTTCTCCATGGAATACTTATGCAGTAATAATCCTTAGTACTTTACAGTCCTTTACCCACTGAGCTCTAAATACTTGCTCAAATTAAGTATCATTATGCTTCACCTTGCATATGAGGACCCTGGGCTGTAGAGAATTTGGGTGGCAACAAGTCAGCAACAGAGCCAAGAATAGAATCTCGATTTTCTAACTCCTAGTCCTGTGACCTTGCCAATGCCTCCAACTGCATTTAATGTTACAGCACTGTCTTTCGGTTAGCTTTTGAAAATACCACAAGGGCTATAAGACAACAAAATCATGCTTATTCTCTTCTTTCTGATGTGAAAGGTTTATATAGGTGGGGGTATTTTTATCTTTATAATGGTGTACAACTCCTAAACAACTTTTAAGAATAAATGTAATTTTAAAAAAGTATTTATTTAAACAGTAAAAACTTAAAAATAAAGTGAAAAGTACCTTGGTGTTGTCTTTTTTAAAAAAGGGAATTCTAAGATATTTTTATTTCTGAAAGGCAGGAAATTTAGATTCATGGGTTTCTAATTTTCTAAATTATTTACATAAAAAGCCAGTAACTTGCTTTTAAGGAATTAACATTCTCAATAATTTCTAAATTTTCCTCATTCCTTGAAATTGGAAGCAAACATTTTCATCAACTCACAGCAAATATGCAGGGCCTGAGCCGGTTGGTTTTTTTTGCAAACACATGAATATTGCAAATAATTCTTAGGAAGTTAAGTAGATACAACAGAATCAAAATCCAACATACAGAATTCAAACATGAGAAAACACTCACAGATTTTAGAGAAGACTGTACTGAAACATCTTGCTTGGCTTCTTCCACAGAACATTAATTAGATAAAAAACACAGAATTTGCATTCAAGTATTAAAACAAATGGAACACAGACTTGAGGTCTGAGCTGAGAGCCACAAGCAGTTTGAAATTCTAGTGAAGACCCCACTACAGTGAGGAACTTGAATTAAGGTTCCTTTCTGAAAAAAAAACAGAATTGTAACACTCATGAAATTAATCTGGTCCCTATGTGTACTCACACTTGGCATCTGCTTATTGCATTGACAAATTGAATCTAATTACTTTTTAATTTCTAATGCAATGTATACTCAAAAGAGGCTCAGAAAGAACAAGCTGATTTCTGCTCCAACTTTAGAAACCAGCAGACTCAATTAAACTGAAGTTGTGTTTCCAAGTTCTGCTCTCATTCACATCATACAACCCTACATCTGAAACCTCGTGTTTTCACATCCAAAGCTCAGTGGATGGACAGATCATAAAATGAAAGCGTAACGCAGAGGTAATACATTCCACAGAGCACAGAATCCCTAGCTGCGGTGGTGCCGAGGACACCTGACTTCCAGGTCTCTTTTAAAAGACTGTCCCTCCAGTCCCACTCACATTAAAGCACATTTGCTATGAGGACAGCGAGGAACAGGAGTTCTGTAACACCACCAGCTATTAAGTTGTATGAGTTACCCTACCTAAATCAGCTCTTTGTGACTTGTAAAATACCAGAATGTGAGAGACTGAATTGTGAACAGACTAAGATTCACACTGCTTACACCTAATTGTAAGCTCCCACACAGGGACTGGAGTCATCGTACCCCATCTATACTTGCCTGTGGAGAAACCAGAGGTGTTTCCAGACGGTAATAGAGCTCTCCCAAATAAACACCACCTGAAAGCAGGTGATGAAAATCTCCACTGGCAATAAACATAGTTCTGCTCCCCAGTCAGGCATCCAGACTGAATTAAAAATTTCTTTCACCATTTTAGATCAAAAGAGGCAAAACAAAATCGCAATGCTGGAGAATGCATTTCTTACACATACAGTGAGGTCTGCTACCTAAGAAGCTAGCTCCTCCATTAACACTCCTCTTTACAGAAAATACTCCAAATGTTCCTTCACGTACAGAGTACGATTCATTTGGTTGATTCTTTACTAAACATCTTGCCACAGGCTACCAGTCGCCTGCCAGTTCTCATCAGAACTCCTCCTCTACCTTTTCACTAATTGATTATATATTAAAATTTGGCAATGTGGGGGTAACTATTAATGCACACCTCACACAGAGTCAAGGCAAAGCAATATTAGAATGCGTATTAAAAAGCACAAATTCATTGTCTTAAGCGTCTTACTGCACTTTTACAGCGAGTATTGTGAAAGTTTGCATCCTCGGTTTTGGACACAGGTGCTCTGAAGCAGAATTGTTCACGCTGAGAACCACAGCAGATCTCTGCTGCGACGGCAGCAGAGCTTTTGCCCTTTCCCTGGCAGAGCTCACAGGGTTTGGATCTGGTTGCGGGACGGATCTGGCCAGCTGCATTTCACAAACATGTAGTCAGTGTTCAACTAACAGGTGACAACACATTTGGGTCTGTATTAAAAGATTTTCTATTTCAGATGCATTCTCATTTTCTTTCCTTTTGCTTTTAATTATCTTGTCTTTATACAGTTTCCATGTGGGAACAACACTGTCCACAGCATAAATACATGGCTTTTTGTAAATTTTCCAATCAATGTAATATTTAATATTTTTTAATTATTTTTATGCAACACTTATCTTTAAACATCAATGTATTTTAGAATGATACTACACCCATTGAAGATGATTAGTTTTAATATATCATAAAAAAATAAGCAAAGATACTGTTCTATGAGACTGAGTGTACATAAAATAGTGCTGCTTTCTATACTACATTTGCCCAGCAAGGTTTTGTAGTACATACATTCTCTGAACTCTTGCAAAATTCAACGTTTTGGTAAACATAGGCTAATGTAAGTCATTGTGAAATAGTCTCTCACATTATCTCTTGGAGTCCTAAGCCAAGTTTAAAAGTTGTTTAGTTACTGCTCTGTTCAGTGCTAAAGTCCAGCAAAATGATGATCTTTACTATGTTTAATAAACAAAGTCTAAATATCTCTAAGAATATAGAGCATAATATTCTAGCATATGAGTAAAGAACAAATATGTGAGCAAGAAACATACAAAAAGATGCAGTCAAACACATGAGAACTTGGAAAGGTACAGAAATTTTTTGAACTTAAAATCTTCTACACTTTGGGGACTTTCTAAAGAAAATTTGGGAAAATTAATTTCTGGTTATGAAATGATGATCAGAATTTTAAAAAAGCAAAATGTCTTCTGATAGAAAGACATTTACTAATATAATCACCAGCCCAATAGCACAGTTATATAACATAGGAAGTTCAGCTCTGCTTGTAGCAGACATAGATGTCTACGTGTTGTAGAGCAAAAAATATACTATGAGCACAACATCCTCAAAAATAACTGACATTATGTCCTCCGTTTAAACACAAATAGTTAATGAATTTGGTAGTAGAAAAGTAATTAACTTAAAAATATTGTTAAGACTGAAGACTATTTTTGGCTGGTGATTTAACTAAACATGCTGATTCACTGGAGTCAGTCAAGAATGAATTTTCATCATTGTTACTGGGTCACTTTCTGATATTATAAGTCCAAAGTTATAATTATTTTCAAATTAAATTTTAAAATGTATTAAAGACAAACAGCAAACAGTAAAATCCAAAGCAAGCACAGTTCGAAGACCATTATGAAGTTCTTTTAAGAATGTGAATGTAAGTTAAACAATTGTAAAAAAAAGAAAAACAGAAAGAAAGAAACGATGTAATAAGATTAAAACCTACCTACCACATTCAGGAAAAAAAACAGCCCCAAGAAGTCAGAGAGATGACAGTTAAGAAATGAAGAGCTATGGCTAGAAAGGAGAAATTAAATGGACAAATACACCATGGAATAACTGGCTAGGTAGCAGAACAGCAGAAAAGGATATGTGCTCTAGAGTAGGTCATAAACTAAATATAACCCAGGGCCTGAAGTTATTCAAAAGAGGATGAATCTGAATCTAGGTTATTTTAATAAAGTGCTGAGTGTGAAAAACGGGAGGTCATTATGCTGCTCGAGAGGGTGTCAGAAACGACTACCCAACACCAGACGCTACCCTTTCAGGCATCTCAAAGAGCACAACAAAACTATAAGGTGACTCCTGAAGAAGAGCTGAAAAAACAGAATTTTAGTCTTGGAAAGGAAGGGCTGAGGGTGCACAACATCACACCCATTTTCCGATGTGCAGAAGACTTTTCTAGGAAGAGATGATCACTGCTCTCCATACTGAAAAGAGCAAAGACAAAAAGAAACTTGCTCAGTTTTCAGCAAAGATTAATTAAAATCTCCACTCGCTAGAGAGGCAAAACACTAGAACAGGACACCAATCTACGGACAAGCTCAGGGACATGATTTAGAAGTGGACCTGCTAGAGTTAGATAATGGTTGGACTCGATGATGTTGAAGGTCTTTTCCAACCATGATGATTCTATGACAACAGAAGAGAGTGGCCATCTCTTCACCCGCTGGACAAGCACCTGGATCATCTCGAGTGGGATGCTGCACCAGCAGTTGTAATGAATTCTGCTACTGATACTCCAAAGTCTTTTGCATTGCTGCATTTTTATCTTGCAAATAATAAAGAAATTTGTATTTGCCTCACTGCTATTGAAATCTTTGCCAATGAAGAAAGAACTACAGCCCTGAATCTACCACTGAGGATCCACCTGAAGGACTGTGTGACATGAGAAGGACTGTAATCAGTCATGCTCAGTTAATCCAAATCACTACCTGCTGCTATGTTCTCTGACAAACAACAAAAATATCCTTCACATTAATGAATTAACTTACAACCATATTTCATAGATATGATCACTCCCATGTTATTTAAACAAATATTCTGACAAATAATATGTGCAAACTGGTTAAGATTAAGCTGTACTTGCCTCAAACTTGTTATTAATGCAAATCTAGTTAAAGGACATACATTTTGCTAATAGAAGCAATTAATGCAGCCTATGAAATACAAACAGAAAAATCACAGTCACATTTATAGAAAAATCACCTCTTGTGTAAAGCGCCTTTTCTTCACGCTGGGCAAGACATCTTGCTGGTTCCCTAAACCATCAGAACCAAGTGAGGTCTGTTTCCTTTTGCTGGAATCCTGTAGGCAAGTAACTGCACCATCCAGTGAGTGTTTGTCAGCAGATCTGGATGTTACCGAACAGTCTAGAGCTTCGTCTTCATTTTCTGTTTCTACTTTCACATTTTTGGTAGGAATTTTTACTGGAAAAAAAAGAAGGTTTAGAAGCTAAAGCACTCTACCCAGAAAACTGTGACACCCTTAATGCAATCTTTTGTAGTTTGATTCTTTATATGAAAATGTGTTTTGAAGAATATCAATATATTTTATGACTTCTGTGATAAGTGTATGCTGAGGCCACCCCAAAGTTATTATGCTAGGAACCATTCAGTCTCGCAGCAAATTAGTTTCTCCCCCAAAGAAGAGTCTCAAGTATAAACAAGTAAGTTACAGTAGGAAGATTTTTTGGAGGGAGGGGGAGGACAGATGTAGAGCAGAAAATATAAAGAGCAACAAAGATAAAGGTGTATTTTAGATAGCTTTTTAAGAAACATTAATGTAATTTGTCTTGATCCAAGTGTATTCTTTATCAGGTTACAAAGGATTTAATTTAACAGGTATTTTTGCCTGATGATATATTACACAAATGATAACAATTTACCTTCATCATCATCAGTGATTTCAGCGGAATTCATCTTCTATCTCACTAAAGAACAAAAGAAAAATACAAGACGTATCAGTGTCTTCTGGAATCAGGAAATACCGATCTCTGTTTTTACAATTGCTTTTAATCTAGAGCCATTGGGCATTAACAGCCCACAGACAATTTCCAGTCTGTATGTTTGTAATAATTGCCTATTTTCAGTAAATTTCCTGGCCATCTATAGACCTGTCAACATGCAAGCTATACTGCATACTGCAGACAACAGATAACAGCTACGAAAGTATTTAAGACTATGTTTTTTCTGGTATAGAGAAAAGCAAAAGTAATTTTTAACCTTCTCTATAAAGTATTCTGGCAGTATATAAATAGAAGTTAGCGGTATTAAACTCTCCATCCTGTAGCAAGTCCCTAATTCTTATTGCAGTAAAATGTTTTTATATTGTCATTCTGAGTGACCCAAAGTCATCACAGAAGGAAAACTCATGAACAGTAATATACATGTTGGAGTAAGTTTTCATCTAAAAATCTTTGATCTTTTGATATGGATTGCATCAATTCAAGAAGAGCAATCTGCAGATCTACAGTAACTAGGTTTTTTTCTGTCAGCAACTGTATGTAAAAATGGTTTTTGTAAGGAAAACCAAATACATGTATGATTGTAGCCTGATTTTAGCATTAGTTCTCACACAAAAGACTCAGCTGTTCTTTCTGTTTCCTTGAAAACTAATTTTTCAAGTTACCTGGGGGCAAACATCAATCTGTGGGCAAGTTCCTAAAAGACATTCTAAATCTTTTGGATATCTAAAAAGCAAACAACCTAATCAGATCTCACTGACAAATTCAGAGCACACAGCTGCAAACTGATGCTCTCAGCTGGTGACTGGTAAACTGTCACACACTGCTCAAGTTCATCTACATAGAGCATCATGTTTACTTGACCCCAGAATATTATTAGTTTCTGTCTTCCACAGTTACATTCTTCTTTCGAATAGTTTTCTTTCAACTATCCGTTAGACAAGGTCTGAAATCAACATAAGCAAGCGAACAAATGCAATCAAAGGTGTATGTACAGCCCAGGAGTGGGAATTATAATGAAATTTAACGGAGAGATAGGGAGAGAAAGAGATAGAGACACTGTTCTGGAAGGGAAAAAAAAAGTCTCTCTCCCGAACACTTGAATAATTATTTTTATTTAATCTCAAAATACTGTTAAAAAATCTCTGTAAACACTTGAATTCTGTGTAGCTACGAATTTTTCTTTGTCAGCAACTGTTAATGGTAAGTATGAGATCCCATTCTGGATCAGATTTTGTATGACTGCACTACAAAGGGTAGCACACACCAAACAAAAGATGCATGGAGTCATAAAACAGCTCATATCGGTCCACTCTAGAGGCCAAAATACCCTTTCATGTGCTGATCTTCAACCTGGCCTTGTATTGTGAGATTGTCTTCATCATTACGTCACCAAAAAAGTCTCTCTCAGTTGGACACAGAACTACTACAAATCCATCAGATACCTACTCCTTTTAGCCACCATAATTTCCTATTTCAGGACTTGCATTTATGAACTGATACACATACAAATTATGCCATCTTAACAGTCCTATAATCACTTCACTTTAACTTTTGCAAACTCTGTAGAGACACAACAGCATTAAAGCAAGCGACCCATATGAAGTCCTAAATCACCTGATAAACACTGGTGAGGGTTAATACCAAGTCTTACTAACTCAACAGTATTTATGAATATAGACACAGCTATTACAGCTCCTTATGAAAAATCCTAAGACAGTATACTTTGTACAGCACCATCAAAAACCTATATTGAACTCTAAGAAAGGCGTGTGGCACTAAATGTTTGTATTTTGCCTCAATATCCCAGGTACACTGATAATCAGCACCTACATCTTTCTTACACTTCTCCACAACGCTCTGGACTTAGCTCTGAGAGATATGGTACAAGACAAACATGCACCAGTGCTCAAGTGTGACCAGAGTCTTTCTGTGAAGGCCTGAAGTCACAGTAAACAAATCAGCCAGTATTACAACAATTTCTATTCCGTAATAGAAATCAATATGGTTTTCCAGGTAACTCTAGACTGCTCTGTCAGTGCAAAACACTTAAAGATGGTAAACACAGAGCCAGAAGGGAAGACCGTGAAGGTGGTGGTGGGAAGAACACGAAATATTTGGGAGGGGACATAGGGAATTATACTTTCCTTCTAACTTGTGCTATTATTGTCGTTCAAACAGGAAGAATGCTTTAGAATATCTCTGAGGCAATATAAGCAAACTGTAAGCAGAAGATTCATGAGGATCTGGACAGCCACTCTTTTCCAAAACTGGAAAAAAATGAAAACTAAAGCAAAGCATATATGCTGGTTAACAGTTACCTTTCTAAAAGAGGCAACATCAGGAAAGCCAAAGCTATCCCAAACTCAGGTCAATTAACATTAAGTCAAAACATTGTTTCACAAATTTGAAACAAAGCATTATTACTTATTTTGATTTTTTTTTTAACTTGAAAACTGCCAGAATACAATTAAAAGCAAATAGTCAAAAACAGCATCAGAAGCAATGAGCCCTAGAAAGACTGGGTTTCCTATTTTAATTCTTTCGTGACAAAGCATGAGCTTCAATTCTTTCTTGATTGAGAGCCTTAATAATTTCTCTCTCCTTATCTGTTTCCCTGTCTTCTGCAGGAGATTTGTAAGAACTTAGGTATCATAAGAAAATGAAATATATATAACAGCTTCTGTCAAGAGCCAGGATTCAACTGCCCCCTCTAATTTCCTGCCTCATAGTCTGACCTGCTCCCTTGGTCAACGATGAGTGACCACCTCAACCTTCAATGAACTCTTCCAGCTTGATAGACTCACAGAAAACAATTCATTTCCTTCTTTGTGGCATTACTTCTGATTCAGAGAGGTAAAGGGTAAGGCAGGTAATTGGCCCCAGCACAGGAGTATGCACAAGGTTTGGGATGGAAAGGAGGAATTACAATCCCTCTTTCTCTCTCTACCAGCAAGTCACTGGCTTGGTTCAACCATTCATCCCTTGTCATCTATTCATACCACCATCTCGCTTCAAGCTTGGGTAGCAATGGACTCTCAAGTGAGCAGTGAGTAGACACAGAGATATCAACAGAACAACTGTGTCATCACTTCCATAGGAAATTAGGGCCTGTGGGAAGGTGGGAAAGTCTGTGTGTGCTTGAGCATGTCCATGCATGTATGCCTGTAAGGTTAACAATAATTTTGTTGACGGTGTTTAAAGTCTGTTAAAGATTTAACATTTCAGATTCTTTAAAATCCTGTTTGCAGTGAATCAGTACTTATGAATAATTGTCGTTGTTTTGAGGTAGCATTCTAGACCACACCGTGAGAGTAAACAAAGCTGAAGTAAAAAATACCTAAAATTACTTGGGACAAAATAATACAAAAAGCAACTGAGTGGCAAATCCATCCAGTAAAGCAAACACCTGTCAGCTGCTCCTTGTCATGTCGAGTATACAACCATATTTCATTCTTACCTTATATACCTTTTTTCAAAAGGGAAGATAACGCTATTAACCACCCTTAGTCTAATACTGACTCAGTGCTAAGAGGACAGCAGTCAGTCAGTTCTAGGAAGGAGTGAACACTGTGTGCTACGTTGGGAGCCCGGGTCTGCAGCCGTGACTGGCAGAGCAACGAGCCTTGCTGGGATACAGACAGGCGCTGCAGTACACCCTATTTCCTGGAGAAGAGAGGATATGGAAGGAGGATTCCAAGACATACCAAACACTACAACAGCAGCTATATCAACAGCCAGATCCTGGTTCTAATTAAGTTGATTGGAGCTGTAGCCTAAGCACCTGTATGTCTGAATTTTAGCTGAAACTTGTATTTCCACCTGAACTGACCCAAACCCCACTGTTTTACAAAATATGAACATAACCTTAAGCTTCAAGTTCTAGGATTTTGTTTGCAAATATTTTAGTTTGTGAACTGAGTTATTTTAGAAGCATTTTCTCTGGGTTCTTTGGTTTCCATCTTGTGCATAAATTCTCAAGAACATGTGAACCATTCAGAAACATGTAACATACCAGGCCTACAATAGGTAAACACACTGCTTCTTTATGCTTATGATAAAACATGGGTAAAACTCAGAGAAAATACCTCTTACAACTCTGATTATGGATCCTACACCTCTGAACTCCAAAAATTAAGCAGATACCTAGTATTCTCACTTCTTCAAAAGCAACACTACCTTAGGCTAATGGCAGTCTGCTTCTAGTACAGTCATCAGCTAAGCCTATCTAATGTAGGTATAGCACTTGGAAAAATTCAACAATCAAGGAAGAAAAGGTAAACAGATTCCATCCTCAGAATGCAAACTGTAAATTATTAGATTTTACTGCCTCTATTTCATCTACTGAGAAGAGTCTTCTTAAAAATAGCATGTAGTTTATAACTTATACATAACCAATGTCTCAAAACCAAACATCTTGCTGATGTATTGACATGTACTCACCTTCCCATCTAAACTGCCTTGATAGCTACTAGTGCTGGTACTGTACAGGTACCTGTGCTGAGCCACTGCTAGGTGTCATGCAACGCAGCCTGTGTGATGCCAGCGCTCACCTGGGAAGACAGAAACATTCCTTGGGCTCCAGCCCTCCAGACTCATCCACACATCCTGACGCTTTTGAAACAGTTTAAAAAGATGAACGAGAAAAGACTGTTTCCTTAAGGTGACTAAAGCTTTGCTCTTCTAAGAAAAGTGAATAAAAATACCTAGATTTGCCATTTGCAGCAAGATCCAGAAATCCCACTCAGCTACCAGCTAAATTTGTAGGTGGTTATAGATTCTACATACCAGGCTTCTAGCAGACCACACACACAAAACTTTTTGAGCCCTGCTGGGACTGCTGCACTAGGAACTCCTCTGCATCTGTCCTACCGGCTAAGATTCAACAGCCGTTTTCAGAATACACTCAGTACTTCGCGACTCTCAGAGCACATTCATAAGTAAGCGTAGGGTATTTCACTCACCGATGGCACAATGCTTAAAGAGGTATTTGGGAGCCAGAAAAACTGTGTTTTGTTTTTTTTTTTTTTTATAGATATACCTTCCTGTTTTGATTTTGCAGCAGAGACAAGAATTCAGGTCTTCAAATCCTAGAAGAATGATCTAATCACAGGCATACTACAGGGCCAGCAGGAAGAGAAAACTGGTGGTTCCAAGCACAAAGAGGCAGGGAAATATTGGGGGTCCCAGCACACCTTGGCTGTCACTAATGGTCGAGTCCCCTTCCCGCAGATCCTGCTCTCCTGTCTTCTCATCAGATTAGATGAGGAAAAAGACAGCTCAGTCAAGGGACTTAACACTCTCTCCTTCCACTGGTATCTCTTAGACACGTCTCAATTCAAAAGACTCACCAGGTTATACTTAACTGTAGCACTGTACTGTTATGGTTACAACATTTAGCATTGAAATGAGATTACCTGTGGCTAACAGGAAAGCTCAATGCATTACACAATGCTGCAAGTTCCAAAGCATGAAAGAACACCTAAAAAAAAAACCCCCAGCTTTTGGAATGTTTCTCCATGCATTTAGTGCTAACTACCACCCTGATGCTGCTTTGCAAGTACAGCAAAAAACATGATCCATTTAACAAAATTGTGCTTACCTGAAACATGCACTTGAAGCCTTAAGGACTTAAGGCACTTATTTAGGTACAAAAGATTTCATGAGTAAAAGACCAAATTGCAAATCACACTCAATGTATTTCAGTCTCATATCATCCAGTGTAATGCCTGCTACTACATTACAGTAGCATTAAAGTGTACCCAGTTACTGATATGTAAAATCAAATTGAATGATAAGCCTAAATTAAACCATTTCATGATGTGCATTCTCCTCCTCCTATTTAACACCTAACAATTACTCATGTATTAGCTTTGGAGGATGCTTCCCCTATCTGTCTTATGACTGTGAACATTGTAAAAGTACCATGCAAAGAGAAAAGACCTTGCTGATAGTGTAAGACCAAGGCAGCTCTCTGCCTTTGCAATCATTCTTAAAGAAAACCTCATCGATCACTTTCAAGTTCTGACTTTAAAAAAAAAAAATAAACAAAAAAAAAGCCCACCAGGAAAAAATGTTATCGTTCTGCTGTTCATAACTAAACATATAATTCAAACTCCCACATCTAATGTACTAAGTTCTGACAAATGAAGAAAAAAAAAGTGAAAATCACGTATAAAAGTGAACACATGCTGTATGCGGAAAGCAATTCTGATTTCATAACACCTGTTAATTACAATTACAAATGCAAATGAATCATTGTATTAACTAATATACTCTAATACAATAAGAATGCCTGTTATCAGTTTTATAGACTTGTTATTTATAATTTAAATGCTTGCACAACATTGTACGGTTCGGTTCATTAATGCATGGTAAACATGTACATGTTACTTCTTGAATGCACACCATCCCTCTAAATATTTAAGCGCCTTCATGTAGGTTGGAAGGAATGTCTCTAATTCTTCATTACCAACTATAAGGATGCTATTAGAAACAGAGGGTTTAGACATTGTGCACTATGAGATGTTTATTCCTTTTAAAGCCTCATGGTGGTACATTGCTTCATACACAAAACTCAGAGACCTGAGTGTCATTTGCTTCTGACAAGGTGAATTGTTCTTTACATTTTGGCCAAAGGATAAGATACATGTGTTTGCTATTAACATTCAATATGTGTTTAATAGTGTATGTAGAACAAGCTGCTCGATTTTGTTGCTTTCAGCATGCAGTGAAAGATACAACACTCCTCTTAAAGCACAAGTAACCTAGTAAGGTTAAATAAATTACGGGAATACCAGAAAAGCTGATATTCTAAGGAGGTAACATCAGCTGTATTTTACAAGCTCTGTACACTGACCTGCTGTTTAACAGCCAAAAGCAGCACCTGCTCTTACACATGCCTTCCTGTAACGGGACCTTATCAAAAATTGCAACGTTATTATGCTACGTAATTAGAGTGTGATTGACCCAGAGCCAACCAAAATGATTGTGTGTACATTCACTCTCAGCAAGGGACAACAATTAATCGATCTAGTAGTCAGACACTCACCAGATAGTAAGTGTCTGAGGTCCTGCTCCCTGCCTCTGTCTGTATTTCATACAAAGCATGCAGTGCGTAAAACAGAAAGTGACTAAGGCTTCTCAAGGGAAGCCCACAGCCTCAAAAGCAGGTGTGGGTAGGGGTAAAGTAGTCCCATCCCATGCAGCAGGTGAGCGGAGGGCTGCTCTAACCTCCTGCAGACAGCATGAAATATTGTCCCTCGTGACGTTTTAGAAGAGTGATTCCTGCACAACACTTTGAAACCACGAGAGCCAACGTTCTTTCTCAACACCCAGCTCTGCAGTCCCAGGAGGAGACAGGTCCGAAGGCAAGCGCCTCCGCTCAGGCTGCCCAGGAGCTGCTTTCCCGGCAGTCTCTTGGAAAGCTCTCCTGCTGGGTTGCAGGAGCAAACCTAGGGAACAGCGCGTTCTGGGTTCTGCTCTGGGAGCCAAGCAATCCGCATCTTTTACTTCCTGGCTGTAGCGCTGGCTTCAATAGTTTCAATATTTCAATTATCCTTGGAGTACACTTGATTCCTCCAATTTGTAAAAAAACAATGCCACTCTAATTCAATTCAACCAAATTACACATAAATACCACTCAAAAACTGCCTTCTGTTCAGTTTCATGGGCCAGTGACTTGACCTTAAACATTACTTAATTTTGACAGGTAATTCTCCAACCCCCCAAAACAACGCATATTGTTCTCCTAGACTTTTTTTGCATTGCCATTAATAGTTTTATTGATTATTTAAGTATCCTATTGCTGAAAACCTCATCATCACACTCATTGGCATGATGTTAAGGAAATAACTAGAAAGTATCACTATCATTATGCTGCCTGAAACAACAGTACTTATTAATGTTACAAGTTATACCTAAAACTACTATAACAGACATAAATTAGGGAGCGAAGGGGAAATCTGTACTCTTTGATCGGTACACCTGACTGCACTTTGCATACATTTAGGCAGGTTGCCTTATAACTTGTGACTTCTATGAGCAAAAATTTTGAAAAGGCTTGGGAAGCTACTTGGAAAGGTAATAGGTTAAAGAAGTCTTGATACTTGAAACCATCTTAACTAAAAAAAAATAAACTGACTATCCATCTTAACGAAACCGTCAAATAAGAACGTTGTCTCAGTTAACTGAATGAGCAAAACGCAAGTAGACAGTATAAAGAATACTAAAAGCAGGTGCCTTCCATTTTATCAGTTTTGACACAGTAGGGACCTGCTAGTGACCCGAGCGGAGTTTTTTAGTAAAATTTATTCTTGATACTGAGTACTGACACTCAAAATATAAATTCCTTAGAAAACAGTATTCCAACGTTACAATCATGTTCTGACTATAAATACATGTATAACAAGTTCTAAAACTCTGAAAAAGTATTTTTAAAAGAAGTAGCAGATGTTGTTGGAAGCGTTACTCTTACAATAAAAACCTTACAGTTAATATAGTTTGAAAACCTCCTCTGCTGCCCTGTGGAGGAGAACAGAAAGCCTCAAGTCTCCAGTGAACCCAGCCCGCAGCAAGGGCATTTTGCCAATAGGACTAACAGGGCATGTTCTCAATCTGGGTCTTTTAAAATTGCATTTTACTTACATCTGCAGTTTAAATTATAAATAAATAAATAAATAAAGTTCTCCCATAAGTTGCCTAAAGGTGAAATTTTCTCAACCTGTCCCCCATACTTTATCAAACACCAATTTAATCTTGCAGTGGTCAGAAAAATACTGAGCGAGTTTATTTCCAGCATAATGTATTAAGCTTGTTTTGCCTCCCTCTGGTCTATTGGAAACATTTTGTCTTCCTCAAGCTTCGTGCTCTCTCCCCTTGTTCTTTGCTTTTCTTTTAAAACACTGTTCCACCTGAACTGCATCTGAACTGACAATTTAAAATCCACTCCAAACTGCAATCGACTCTCCTTTATTTGTATCCCCTGGACTTACATAAGCTACGAAAACATAGCCAAGATAAAAGGTGCCGCTGGCCCAACGCTGAGTTTGATTTAGCAGGACAAAAAAAGGAAAATGTATCAACATATACTGGCAACTATTTTTTTTATTAGATGCAAATATTCACGTAATTTCATAATCTGATGACTAGGCACCAGCCAGAAGCAGGGAAAAGGTTCTTCTCTCCCTGTTTAAATGTCCCTGCCCCAGGGGTCGGGCATACACTGTTTTTTTATAGGTGGCAGCGACAAACTCTACCCGCACTTCAATCCAAAAAGCTCTGGGACTGCGTCAACGCTCTGTGGCAGCCGTCCCATGGCTGCTGGCCTGCCGCCGGCTCGCGTTCTGCCGCTTCGCTTTGCTCCCTTCTATTTACAAAAGGCTGCGTGGACGCACCGCAGGGGAAAGCGGAGCCGAGGCGGCGGGGTGGCCCAGGCGGAGGCGGCCCCTTCCCCCGCGGATGCTGTCCCGCGTCCCCGGGCGCACGACCCG
>NW_009709356.1:0-276 GCF_000703405.1 Apaloderma vittatum
GCCTGCCTGAGGTACAGGATTTAAGGCCAACTGCTGATCTGACAAATACCCATCCACGCCAGCCACCCCCTCACCGATCCCCAGCTGCTCTCTCTCAAAGGGATTTTATCAGAGTTGTGGACCTGCCCCAGCTCAAACATTTGTAAAAATACTTTTGCAGGGCAGGCATTTCCAGATCTTTACCTCCCTGACCTCTCTGGTTACAGGCTCAGTGTGGGGAACTCCTACGGACACCCAGCAGGGTTTGGGACTTGCCCTGGTACAAATGCACCCACT
>NW_009709356.1:307-3818 GCF_000703405.1 Apaloderma vittatum
AGCCCCAAGATACCCCCGTGGATCCAGCTGCCTCTGCCCGGGCACTGGGCATGCCCTGCCTGCCTGCCCACAGCCCCAGCCTTGGTCTTCCGGGTGATGGCAGTAACCAGCAGTAAATTGCTCCTCCAGCCCAAGCATTCTGCCTGCTGCTCTGCCAGGCTGTGGTTTTTGCACTGAAACAACCCAGGAAAGAAAAGAAATGCGGCTGAGATGAGACACCAACTCAGTCCCTAACTGGCTGAAACCATGCCAGCCCCTCCTGTTGCAGAGCAGTAGCAACTAACAGAAACTAGCAGCATCAGCACCAAATAGCAACTTCTTGCAGCTACCTGGCTTAGAACGAACCACTGTGCCTCTTGCAGCAGGAGTAGCTTCAAAATCAGTCCCAGATAGCCCCCCAACTGCAGCAAATGGGAAATCCAGCTGAAATCCTGCTCAGAGGATGCCCTCAACGTGGGAGAGAAGATACCCATCTCCCTAAGCAGACATCTCTGTTCCCTGCCTTGAAATCAAGGCTGGGGAAGCCAAAAGGGCCAGCTCCATGGAGGAGGATTTAGCGGCCAACCAGCACATTTAGAAAGCAATTACTGGGAAGAGCAGGCTTCATTAATTACTGCTGGCAAATGTTCTTAAAATTACCCCCATCACAGCCATCCTGCACAAGGGAAAGGCTGGTTCCAGCTAAGTCAATGGGCCCCCCCACCAAGTAAGTTCCCAATGACGAACTTTATTAACTCAAACACAGTAGAAGTCTGCAAGGAGGGCCTGGGAGCAGCTGCTGGGTTTAACATCTGCTGTTTCCATTTCTACAGCATCTACAAAGACCAGGCCATACTGTGCAAGGTCCTCTACCAACACCCAGCAGGGACATCCTGCCCGAGACATGGCGCTTGGAGCCTGAACAGGATGAGGCAGAAAATGGAGAGGAGGGACAAAGAAACACCAAGATAACATAGTCAGGAGGTCTCTGCAGTTCAGAGAATTAATAAAGTAACAACAAATGAGTTATTTTAAAGAAGGATATGTGGGTTTTTTTTAAGGAATGGCACTTGTTTTGCAGGAGAGCAAGCTCAAGTGGTATGGCAACCTGGAAGGGGGAGGAAGGTGTTAACTTGAAAGGCAAACAGGTGTGGATGATGCTTTGTACAGGACATCTTTGGAGTTCACTGTACCACCAAACAACCCTGCTGTGGTCCCAGCTTTAGCCACCGCTACATTGCAGCCACATGATGTGTCTGGCTCCAGCTCACCGAAACAGAGTCTGGGATGCCCAACACTACCCGTGAACACAGCAGCTCCCACGCTCCACCAAGCAAACCCCAAGGCGAGTAAATCTAGGCCAGGCCCTTTCAGAAAGCGCCCTGCGGCGAGGCTTTGACTGACACGCGTGAGACTGCCAGCTCCACAGCACCCTTCATCTGCAAGTCTCAAATCCCCACCTGTGGAAGAGAAATTAAACTCTTCTGAGGTTTTAAGCTCATAGTAGTCACCAATTCAGCTGGCTTGACCTGGCACAATGCTGGCTACCAGTTTTACCCATATATACTACATCAGTGTTTGCCTTATTTTGAAAACTTATAGAGATTAATTCTCCTCTGGCCTTCTTGCTCTTTCCGAGTATTTCAAGATTTATTTAAAAACAAGACCATGCTGCAGCCAAGCCTCTTCAGACTCTTGTTTATCCCTAGTCTGGCATCCTCCTTCAGTGACAAACACAAAAGTCATTCAGCCTCTTTCCAAACACTCGCAGTGCAAAAAATTCAAATACATAATTTGTTTTAATATTTGGCTCTACTATGTGACCAATATGTATAATAACTCTCACTTTTTGTATTCCATAACATTTCCACTGATTGTCTTCAATTTATTTTTTCCTGTTTGTTGCACATTCTTGTATGTTTAATAGCAGCTTTCCCTAACCGAGGCTTATTAAGCATTTAATTAAACTCATACATTTCACAGCTGTGGGTTTTGGTCATCTAGTAAATTCTTTTTAAACAGATCTCCATTTTACTTCACAGATTTTCTATTTAAATGTTACCTTTCAACCTGAGTCATCACACCCATCAGCTCTGGAGGCACTAAAACATACACCCACAGCTGGAAGGGGCTCTGTTAGCGCGACCAGTATTTCTAATGAAGCCCCCAAATTCCGATCCAGTGACAAATTCATGTTTACCCATGACACAGATGCCAAACAGGCATTCGGAAATACATTTCCAAAAACAATGTTCTCAATCACAGCTTCCAGAGACTCAAATGTCATTCTCTCATAGATTGCATGAACTCTGCAATCTGCCTCTCTAAATTAAAACTCTTAACAACATTGTTTTCCCTATCCCCTTTGGCATACTTGTGACAAGTCCCTGGCTCTCTGGATTGGTTTGATGGGTCTTCGACAGCCTCCCAGGAGCGTCTGCTTTTGAGCTTTGCTACTTCGCATGCTGACACACACGAAACGCAACACCAGCTTGTAACTCAGCTCCTAGCATCGAAGTGTCAAGATGGAGCATACTCCCACCTCTGTCCTTCTTGCGGAGGCCATGATTTAATACTGCAATCACAGGGCTTATCCTGCTTGTCTCAGAAACATCACTTTCATTGACTTTCTTCCAATTAATGAAGACTTCCATTTTAATGGAAGACTTCCAATTAATGAAGACTGGCAGGAGCACACATGCAATTAGAGGTTTTCTCCCTCCCGACTCGAAGCAGAGCTCACCCATGAAGATCCAGATCCGACGCGTCCATCCTTGGTGGCACAATGCAGCTTCATAGGGTGCCCAGGCTGCTCACACAGCCTCAAGACGGACCTGCTGCCCATCCGTGCTGAGGAAAACCCCTCACACAAGCAGGAATCTCAGTGGGAGCTGCACCCACAGCAGCGAGACAAGCCCAGCCCCAGGCTCACAGCTCAGCAGAGTCAAGCAGTGACTCAGGACAAACAAACCAGCTGCAAATATTTGAAGTATGTGGACACCAGGAGGGGAGGAGCTACTGCTTAGCATGAGAAGAGGGGATGAAACTAGGGCAGGGAATAATTAATCTGAGTTAAAGGCTGAACTGGCTGCCAGGAGCAGTATCTGGCTGGGGTGAAAACTCTTACACTGGATATCGGTAATAAGCCTTTAACAGAATATATCCACTGCTCCAAAAGCAATTGACTGGATATATTCAGTGTCTCATCACTCCTTAGGAGAAAGCAGGGGGTGCAGCAGAGAGGTGCCATGGCAAAAGAGGACTTCAGACCACAGAAGTTAATTCATCCACCCAGCAGAGTCCTGAGACCTAGGAACAGGAGGTAATTCCAGACAAACCACAAAAATGAGCTGAACAGGGAGAGACTGGGGCTACTTCTCCAGGGCCACTGGAACAGCTTGACATCTCAAAGATGTCTCATGCAGAGGCTGCTTAGTAGAATCATAGAATTAGAGAATTGGCAGGGTTGGAAGGGACCTTAAAGATCATCTAGTTCCAACCCCTCCCGCCATGAGCCAGGACCTCCCCCACT
>NW_009709356.1:3849-24204 GCF_000703405.1 Apaloderma vittatum
TGCCCAGAGCCCCATCCAGCCTGGCCTTAAAAACTTCCAGGGATGGGGCTTCCACCCCCTCTCTGGGCAACCTGTGTCAGTGTCTCACCACCCTCATGGGGAAGAACAACTTCCTAACGTCCAGTCTGAACCGATCCATCTCTAGCTTCAATCCATTCCCTCTAGTCCTAATCACTACCCGGCATCCTAAAAAGTTCCTCACCACCTTTCTTGTAGGCCCCCTTAAGATACTGGAAGGCCACAATAAGGTCTCCTCAGAGCCTTCTTTTCTGCAGACTGAACAAACCCAACTCTCCCAGTCTCTATGCCAGGTAAGACAATAACCATCATGCCAACACAGCCCCACCATATTCAGTGGGAACAGGGGATGGTCCCAACCTGTGGCCCAGGAAAAAGTGAAGTAATATGATGGTCTGCAAAGAGCCAACCTTCCAAAGCTGAGGCAGAGCATCAGCAAAAATCATTGTGAGTGAAAACACTGATGGAAAAAAGAATGAAAGCTGGAAGTTCTAGAAAATAAAGTTTCAGATAGATAAAGCAAAGAACATGGTTATATGATCAAGAAAGTGAAGGTTATTGATGAAAAAATCTGTCCTGGGCCTGTGCTTCAATAAAGGCAGAAAATATAAATAAATAAACAAATTAATACAGAAAACCAGACAATAGACAACAGACATGCTAGGAAATCTGAAGTACATAAAAATGATAAAAGAAAGATATCAAGAAAAATAGGTGGATGGCAGAATTAAGAATCTATTTTTATTTTTGAAATGAGGAAATAAAATTTATTTCCATCCAGGACAAAAGAAACCCTTTCAATGGTGAAATCCCACAAGTAAGCAGAGATAGTAAAATTCTTTGCAAATTTGGCAAAAAGGCAGAATTATACAAGAATTATTCTGTTCCTTTCCATCTAAAAAGCAGAAATAAGACCTTGCTAATTGCCACCACAAAAACCCATTTTCAGTGGAAAATATCCAGAAAATAAGACATTCCTAATCAGTTTCTCCAGTGGCTATGGTTTGAGTTGGTCCTATACAATATTTTTAAGGTAAATGGAAAATCACTGCTGTCGTGTAGCCAACTGAACACCAACTCAGCAGGATCACAAACAAGATGGACCAAGCAGGTTTAATGCCGATGAATGCATTACTGCATTAATGAGGACAAGAAACGCAGCCGCACACAGGGCTGTATTCTGGGATGTAATGCTGTGTCCAAAACTCAGCAGGAGTTCCCTGAATGCTGTAGAGGCAGACTGGGGTCCTCAGACAAGGGCATGGGAGCACAGCAAGGTACACCTTTGCGCAAGCAAGTTCTGCTACCTCCCCAGAATGGCTCATGCAGCTCTAAAGTCCATTATTTTAAGAGTCTGAACTGAAAAATGAGTGCAGACAGAAAAAACAAACAAACAAACCACTCTTCATGTGAATCTGTTCGCTACAAAGAACTGAAGACTGAAAAATTACTTAATTATAGTACCTGCCTGAGAAGCAAACACCATCAACTAAAAAGCTCTAACTTAGTAGAAAAAGGTTGGTTTTCAGAGCTGAAACGCAACACATTAGCATGCAAAAGATGTAAGACTGATGGTGACTAAGCAGCAAAGCTATGACAGGCAGGTTCTCCTGTGGATGCAGCAGGCAGACACATCTGAGTCCCATCTCAGTAGAGATGCTCTAACCAAGTAGCTGTCACTGGACTGCACCACAGAGAAATCTGTAAGTATAGTAACCCCACTTAGGGAAAACATCAGGCCACTGTCATCTCTACTGGGGCTTTCAAGTCCTAAATTCTGTTACTTTGTAGACAAGAGGAGGAACCTGCGAGAGAAGTAGACAGCATTAAAACAGGCACCTGGATCACTGAGAGGGAAAAACAGAGCTGACTTTTTCCTACCAGCTGGACAGGAGGATGTCTGCTGCCAAGCGTGATGGGAGGGCTGTTGGGAAGGCTCCCAGATGCTGGTGAGCTCTTACACTGAGGGAGCAAAGAGGTGCCGGTGTTGGCAAGGTCTTACATTGAGGCAGCTACGGCAACAAAGCGTATTTGCCAAGGAGGGCTGTTGCTGGTGCACCACTGTGCCCCAGCAGGGCAGGAGGAGTAACATAACAGGGAATTGCAGCCATAAACCGGCCACAAGATGGACAGTGTTACAAAATACCTGGAGCCTTTCTCTTCCCCTTCCTGCTGTGGGACACTGGCCTGATGGCAAGGGCATTCTCCCCCACACCTCCTGCAGCCGCTCCCCACCCCTGAGCCTGTCACAGCAGGGAAAAACATCCAACACCCTCTTCCAGCACAAGCGTGGGTGTATGCAGCGTCGTATTTGACATCAGAGGAGTGAAAGCTCTCACCTGGCATTGCAGTCTGTCCCCTCAACTCTTGGAAAAGCTGGCCAGGCCAGCACTGCCCCAGTCTCGTAAAGCTTGGTGGCTGTTTCCCGCCCCACTCTGCTCTTGGCTCCTCCTAGCTTCCTGCTGCCCTTTGGACGTCCTGGCACAAAGCCTCTCCCTATTCTCACCCTGGGGACACAGCTGAGCAAAGTCCCACCCTCTCAGGGCGGCCCGGAGCGCAGAAATGCAGCCAGTGGAGCCTGCTTAATCAAATACCTCCAGAGGACAGATTTCGTGCTGTTTAAGCCGACAGGCAGCCTCTGCCACCTCTTAGGCGGCTGCACTGCGTTGCTGTTTTCCTCTGTGTTTCAATCCCCCTTCACAGCAACTTCACACACAGGTGCCCAAGACAGATGCTGGCAGAAAGTGTGCAGGAGCAAACAGGTTTTCAGACACACAGCTGCCTAAGAGGGAGGCCAGTCCACCAAGAAGGGCTCCTTCAGTCCCTCTGCCCAGTCCGTAGCACCTTGCTGCCCCTGCCACAACACACACCAATTCTTGCAACAAGAAAAGCCCCACAAAGCTGTCTGCAGCTGACTGTGTCCCAGCCACAGAATCACCAGGACCATTCTGCCAAGGCCAAGGCAGCTTGAGCCCTCCAACTCTGGTATCCCTCCAGCTCCAGGGTGCCAGCTGATGGGACTGGAGACCCAGAGACAGCCTGGGGACACGGGGCACACAAATGGGCAAGGGACCACTGCAGTACCAAGGGGCTGGCAGTGCAGAAAGTACCAGTGCCATCTGTGACAGCACCAAACATGCAGATGCCCCAGTGTCCTGCCCATTTGTAATGCCCTCCGCGTATGTCTGAGTGCTACAACAACATCCCTTATTTCCTGCTTCACGCTGCCTGTGAACAGCTGCCAGACTTGCCCTCTGCAGGGTGAGGAACTGGTTCCTACACAAAGAATCTGTTCATGATGGGTTATGAACGTAAAGCACGCAATAACCCCAACACTGTGCCCTTTACCCTACAGGAAACTGAGAGAGCAAACAAATCAGTGCCACAGGTTTTAGGTTGTATCCAAAACAGGCCACAAAGGAGGAGTGATCGAAGGGACAGCAGTGAGCCGTGGGTCTGTGCCACTTCAGCTTTCCTCTCACCCGGGCCTCTGCAAAACAGAGGCAAGAGCCTTTGGAAGCCATGTAGGTGACTGTACAGAGGGGTAACCATGATGAGGACCATTTCAGCAAGCCCCAGGGTTTCCCGTAAGAGCCCAGCTGTGCCAGCCACTCGCCTGTCAGAGTTCCGGTGCTGCCCCAGAGCCAGGATAGGGTGAAGGCACACCCAAGACAGCTTCCCAGTACATCCCCATGTACCTTGCTTCTCCTTCCTGCTCTGCACAAACTCGGAGCGCCGCAGCACACTGGGAGCCGTCCGTCTGTAGAAGCTGTTTCGCTGTAGGACAGAGCCTGCTCTGTTTGCTTCCTCAGCCTCCTGCTCCCAGAGCTGGCTCCAGTCTGGCCGGCCTGTGCGTACCCTTGAGCGCTCTGCTCTGTCGCTGCTCCTGGCTGGCATCTCAGGCCCTGGGGATGCTCCTTCCAGCTCCCCACAGCCATTGTAATCCACGTGCTGCATCTTGGACTGTGTGCAGTAGGTGTCTGGGCCCAGACTCGCCCTACGGCCTCCCGAGGACCAGACTGCAAATGCGGGAGCTTGACTACCTCCATCCAGCCTGCTGCGGTCTATGACATGATCTCTGGGCTGCTTGTGCTGCTCAAAGTCTTCTTGGTCCCTGGCACCTACATACAGCCTCTCTTTCTCTCTATATGCCCTGGAGCCTCCATCCTTTCTATATGACTTTTCCCCTTCCCTGTATACTTGATCTCCTCTTTGGCCTCTGTACTGTCGTCTTCCTTCCCTATACTCCCCAGAGTCACTCTCCTGCCTATACCACCTTTCCTTTTCTCCATAATGTCTTTCATCCTCACTGTTGTCCCTAGGATCTCTGTTCTGTTGATACCATCTTTCCCGCTCCCTACAGTCTCCAGGGCCTCTATCCTCCCCACACTGCCCTTCCCCCTCCCTACACTGCCCAGGTACTCTGTCCTCTCTGTACCGCCCTTCTCTTATCTCAGAACTGCAGTTTCTGTATTGAATTCCCTCCCTCTCATACGCCCTGTAGTTTCTACCCTCTGTATCCTGGCTTTTGCCTTCCCAAGCACTGTCTGCTCTCCTATAGTCTAGGTACTGCATATCTTCTCCCTTCCAAAAACCTCCACAGTCTCCATTCATGTTCCGCCGGTTCACGGAGATGCCCTCCCCTCTCCTATTATTGTCCCAGCCACTGTCTATTCCCTGGCAGCCTGGGCACTGCCTCCTCGCCCTGGGTCTGTCATTGCAGCGAGCTTCACCACGCAGTGCAGCCATCCCAGTCATGTTCCCTCTCCGCACGGCACAACAGTCCTCATACTTCCAGCCAAGAAGCTGAGGCTCCTGCCTCGGATCCTCCGCACCGTGTTTTGTCCTGGGATATGTGCACATAGTCCTGCCAGGGTGCGGCGCAGGTGCTGACTCCCTTCGCTACCTGCTCCCTGAGCCCAAGTCTGGGCTGACGCCGCTCCTCCGCTCTGCTCCAGCGCTCCCGTCCCAAGTGAAACACAGGTGTCGCTTCCTGAAACCAGCCAGCAAAGGGGACGAAGAGTCACGGGCCCAATCACTGCCAGCCCCAGCCTCCTCCACCTGCTGCTCAGAGTAATCAGTAACCAGCCAGGACGAGGGAGGCCAGGGCTGGGCAGGCTCTCACCGCCCAAACCAGCTCTGCAGCTTCGGCAAAGCCTCTTCGCAGGCAGCTCATGGGCAGGGAAAAGGAGGGCACTGGAGCATGCAGAGGCCCTGCCCCAATACCAACGTCCTCAGGGAAGGGAAACAGACAGCCCATGGGACCACAGGAAGCCACAAACCAGAGATGGGGTACCAGATCTCCTTCCACTGCCTTCACGCTCCTGTGGCATGGAGGCTAAACGACTGATCTAGAGGTTGTGCCTGCTGAAACCGAGGCCTTCAGGCTGCTCCTGGCTCAAACCTGATGCTGAGCCTATCCTTTTCCCAGCCCTCACCCACAGGGCCTGGGAAGAGCTGGAGATGAGCAACTCCCTGTGTGAACAGAGCATCCCCGAGCAGTGCCTACACAATGTCATGCAGCCACAGCTGTCCGGTTCCCTGCTCCAGGGCGAATGGCTGGTCCCACCACTGACAGCAACAGGCTTGAAGAGACTACCTGCATTACGGAATCCAGTACTAACACACAATAGAAGTTTCCAGGAGGCTATAGAACATGCATTCCCATAATGCCTCTCACAGCAGGGTGAGTACAACATATTCCCAGTTTTCCATTGCAAATGCAGGAGCTCCTACAAGAAACCAAAAGAGGACCACAACAAGCCCTAGATAGAAAGCCCAGAGTTCATAGCTGTCATCCATGGCTCAGATTCTTGCAACACTTGTTAGGTATGCACAGCCAAAGTACCCAGCCGGTAGAAGGCAAAAATAAGCCTAACGGACCCTTCTACTCCAACTGCAGGATGGCAGGCATTAATCCTGCCCAAGACTGGTGATCAGCAAAACTCTCAGTGTTCACACAAGACACGTCAAAGCAACTTGCAGATTTTAAACACAATTTTTACAAAACCACATACTTCCTGCTCTTCTTTGGCTCCCCAAAGGACACACCAAGGGGTTGGGTTCCCCAAGACTATGCCAATCCTACTTTGTTGGCCAATGCTTAGTGAAAGTTCTTTTCCCTCTCACGTGCCTTTGTGTGCTCCTAACAGCAACAAAGTAGAGGCCACGCCTGAGGCACAGTGCAAATACATTTTGCTGAGTTGATGCAACACTACATTACTGATTTGGCCCACGGCACTAAAGCTGCGCTAGCAAGCCTGAGATGTGCTCTCTGGCTACACTCAGAGGTGGCAGATGGGATGTAACAGAGCTTGGGTAGGGCACAATCTTTATCATAAGCCCAGAGAGGCTCCTTAGAAATCCTCAGGTCTCTTGAAGTGAAAAATCCCCTAGGACTACCAACGGGAAAACTCAGGATAGTCAGTTAGTTCCTGTCTAAAAATAACAGTTCCAGTAACCAACAGGGCACAGGTTTCACAGGATCCATCCTCTCCCAGTAAGCACTGGGACAGGAGGAGACATTTCCCAGCAAGATCCTTCCCATTAGAAAATTTCCCTTGAGATCCAGCCTAGATTTTCCTCTTCCTACCCTAACGTTATTTCATCTAGCCTCAAAGCCTTTAAGCCCCCTTCCAAGCATCCCTCTCACACATCACTGACGTGGAAGCTGTTTGTCACCCTGTTTCCCTGGTGCACCTATATTAGGCTTCATTCCCATGTGCTCTGCATCAGACAAGATCCTGCAGCAAAGCACCTGGGCTCCCCAGCACTGATTAAGCAGTGGGAGGATGGAGGCAGTGAAGTCAGGATGAGTAATCCCCAGGCAAGAGTTGGCATTTCACTCCACCTCCCATGTGCAGTGCCCACATTTCCCGCACGTCGTGGGTTTCGACAACAGAACTGCAGTGTCGGAGCTCCTGCGAGAAGCTAGGGAAGGGCCTGTGGGAGATGTACGTCGTCTCGTGTTTCCACTTTCTCTACTGTAATAGCAAGTATAACGCAATTAACAGCACTGATCTTTACATGGCATCTTCGGGTTTCAGAGCCCAAATGTATACGTTCATGGCAAATTTCTCCTTCCCAAATAATTTTTTGGGGCTGCAGGGACAAAAGTCACCAGTTAAGCTACAGACATGCCACAATTTAAAGCTCTTTGTTGCTGTTACTGACAGCACAGCATAATTTTCCTGTCCTGGACTCTACAGATGGCAGGAGCAGAGGAGCAGGCTTAACATATTGCCCACTAACCCTCTATACTGCCAGGTCAGGTTCAGCATCCTTCTGTGCATCCCCTCAGAATTGAGAGACCTTTGGGGACCTGTCACTATCTCCACCGGAGCAGGAACTGCAGGAAACCCAGTGCCCTGACAGGCTGAGGGCAGTCACGTCACAGACATCAACTCAAATCTCAACTGTAGGACCACCGGCAAAGCCACTCTGAAGCTGCTGCTCATTCCCGTACAGCTAAGAGGGGATGAGGCAGGGAGGCTGAATGTGCAGCAGCTGTGTTATTGCTTGAGAGCATGGACACACTGGGAATGGATCAGATGAGGGCTCTAAGTGTACAGTGGGACTGGAAGAGGAGATGGGAGAGTTGGAAGTAAAAGGAGGTGGGGAAGGCCAGAGCTGAGGGATGTCCAGAGAATGACACCATGACTCTCCAAAGCAAAATCATGATAATTCGTACTGCAACAATACTTATAAAATGACCAAAATGAGGAACTGAAGAAGGAAATAAAAGACTGACTCCAACAGTGCCTGCGCACACTAGGGGCCAGCTGCCCTTCCAAAGCACCTCCATCCCACACTGCTGCAGACTCACCTCTCAGCTCCTGCAGCTCCATGCTGAGACTCTCAATGTTGGAGTCACAGAAATCAAGGTTTTCCAGGGTCTCTGCTCTCACCAGCTCATCCTGCTGCTCCTGCAGCATCAGGCTTAGCTCAGCATGGGTCTTGCCGTAAACCTCCAGGTCTTGCTCCACCTCTCTGATCCTGGTCAGCAGAATGGAGTGCGAGGAAGTTGATCCTGCCTGTGTCAAGTCTTCACGTTCCTCCTCCACTCGTTGCTCCTGGGTGCTGAGATGAAGCTGCACAGGGGCCACATTCTTCCGTTGGTTGCTTGATGGAGGCCGGGGTGCTGGCCGGGATGGCTTGACCGAGAAGGATAGAGATCTGCCTTTGGGCACCTGGCCACTCAGAGTGTGCATAGGGGTTGTTGCAAGACTGCTGGGCCGAGGAGGGGGTGGCCTTAGGGCCTTTCTCCTTTCTGGCTGTCTGGTGTGGGGGGTACGCTCAGGAGACCCACGGACAATGTCCTTCTCAGAGCTGTAGTCCAAGATAGAGAAGTGGCGGGAGATCTTGTCCTGCTCAGCGCCAGTACTCGACAGACTCTTCTCAAACTGTGCCAGCTGCTCTGTCAGTTTGGAGTCAAGGTCCGTGCAGCCATCCCCCTGAGCTGTAGCTGGGGAGCATTCCCCCCAACTCCCAGCCCACATGTCCAGGCCCACTTGGGGACCTCGCAGGCTGGAGGAACAAGGTTTAGACTTCTCCTGTTGGCTGTCCACCCAACCATCCAGGTCCTGGGTGCTGCTCTGGCTCTCCTGGGGCTCAGATGCTGCCCAGTTGTTAGAAGAAATTGCCTGGCTCCTGCAAGGATCTAGTGGGGAGCAGGGAGCCTGCGGGGGCACAGTGGGACTGTCTCCATCACGCTCAGGCAGCGCTTGAGTTTCTGTGTTTCCTTGGGAGGTTGAAATGGTCCCCCCAGGCTTCAACTCGCCTGCTGGGCTAGGTCTGTTGCTCTGCTGGGGAGGCAGCTGAGCAGAGGAGAGAAGGCCATTGACGGTCTTTGCGTGGTCAAAGGGGAGGGACTCTGCTGTACTTTTGGGATGCGGCCCTTGGTGTCCTGTGCTGGGAGAGGACTGATGCTGCTTTAAATCTGTGCCAAGATGATCCTCTGTTCTCCCTGACAAAGTGGTGTCAGGCTCAGGGTGTGCAGCTGAGCCATTCTCCTTTTCCCTGCCATCCTTCCCTGGCAAAGGAAGAGCTTCAGAGAAGGTGCTTTCTGAGTCTTGATGGATAGTCACTCCACAGCTGCCTCCACCTTGGGGATCCTCAGCACCCACTTTTTCCCTGCAAGCCTCAGAGGCCTCCAGTCTCACAAATCTGTGAGGAAAGATGCCGCGTTTGCCCCTCAGCTCCCCCTCTAGCCAGCCATCCTCCAGAATGCCTATGATTCGAATCCTATCACCCACATCAAAATCCAGTTCCTTGGTCTCCAGGGCTTGGAACTGATAGAGGGCAACACCATAAGTGCTTCCTGGCTCCTCCTCCTCCTTGGGGGTCATCTCCACTGTTCCATTGGTGTCAAAACTCCCTGTGGGCACTGGATCCACTGAGGTTCCTGATGCTCGCAGGGGAGTAAGCAGTTCCACAAAACCCTCTGGGAAGATGCCCCTGCAGCCTCTGAGCTCGCCTTCAAACCAGCCAGGCTCTGGGACACCAACAATGTTGATCACATCCCCTTCCCTAAAGTCCAGTTCCTCCTCTAGCTGGGCAGACAGATCCATCAGGGCCCGGGCTTGGCCCAGTGAGTAGGCAGGCACCTCCAAGAGAGTGCTCTGGGAGAGCTGACGGCTCCGAACTGAAAGGCACAGCTCCCGCACACATGATGAGGGGAAAAAGCCCTTGGAACCCCAGCTGCTTCGGCCCTGGAGCCAGCTGGAGGCCAGAGACCCTCCCAGGATCACCAGGTCTCCTGTAAAGAATGAGACACACCAGTTCAAAACTGCCATCATGATTGCTTCTCACGTCTTATTCCTGCCTCCCTGTGTCCCTCCCTGGCTGCGGGTGAGATCTAGCTCTCTGCACAGATTGTAGTGCATGCTGGGGTTGCACAAGAGAACAGAAGAGGGAGTAACTCATGAAGCATAAGCAGCCTCTTGCACACACATATCCAAGATACACAATTTTGGCTGATAAGCCATGAAGGTGTGCCAAATGCAAGCTGAAGATTTGGGGATTAGAAGGTAGTAAAAAGGTATATTTACATTTACTATAAGGCGACTTCGATTTTTGGATTTGCACGAGTAATGATAAATCATGAGACACTGGTATCCAGAGTGGCAGAAGCCCAAAGGTTCATGGTAGATTTGACATGACCCATATCATGAGGTATTAGGAAATATTAGGAAACTCCCTGTCTCTCTTGACTAGGTTCATGCTTCTGGAAGGACAGGTGAGGACTATGAGATGCAAAGCAAAGGAAGGGAATGGAGATTACCTCTCTGCAATGACAAGCTCCCTGGTTCTTGAGATGTGAAGTCACTGGTACAAACGAACAGTTTTTCTCCCGGCTTTAACAGAGGAATATCCACTGGTTCCACAAAGCTGCTAGGAAACTGCCCTAAAACGAGAAGCAGTTGAAGCAATGAGTCTTTCCTGTAGCCCACAGCCACTCCTTCCAACCTCCTTCCAGATTCTGTGATCTATTAATTTCTTGCCAAAGCAAAATAACCAGCTACCCAGGGTGCTTCAAGAGCACGGTGAAACAAGTTTGGGAGTCAGGAATTCCTGAGGTTTTACATGCTTAAGAGCTAACAGAGAACAAAAAGCTTTGGGCCATTGGCTCACGCCAGGCAACCAACAGGCTGCATTCACTACTGCGGCCATGCCATCAGCATGGAGTTTCCGCAAAGAGATGTACTAGGTTTTCTCTGCCTTCATTGCTTGCTTCCTAATTTAGAGCCTTGATGAGAACTGAGAGATCCAGTAGTGCTGGATCACGAGACCAGTGTCTTGTGACTGGGCACATCCACCTGGTTCTCCTCGCTCTGTAAGGCTTGGTCCTTGCAGGGCCTCAGCGCAGAAGTCAGGCCACCACACACGGGATGGCCACGTCTGAGTCACAGGGTCTGTCACAGCTTCAGCGCTGCTGAGGCTCCAGGGACCTCCCCCACTTTATCACCTCTGTGCACCTACTTCAGCCCACTGCTGGATGCCCAGCTACTATGAACAAACAGGTCACAGCCAGACAGGGCAGTGGTCTCCTGTTGGCCATCGCAAGATACTACTCAGCTTCTAAATTCAGTCCCAGGAGCACAGGATGTGGCAGAGCTCACTGCAAAGACAACTGAAAATGTCATTCCTATCTTTTATAATTTGTGGTAAGGAAGTACGATTGAGTACGAGCTAGTAGGACTTCCAGAATTCACTCCTGATGACTCAGTATGGCATCCACAGTCTCCAATAAACACTGGAGACACCGTATCCTAGACACTAAGAACTTTGCACTGGGTTTAGGCAGTTTGCCATGTGCCGTAATTAACCTGAGATGCAATCAGTAGTCCACAGGCTGCTAGCTCAGTGGCTTCCTTCACAGTTTTAACCAAGTCTACCTATTTTTCCATGTCTTAGTTTCTTGCTCTGTACATGGAAACAACCTGACACCGTTAGAAAGGAAGTCATGGAGCTACATTAATTATTCCCCACAGAGTACACAGTATTATTGTCGGTAGGCTGCAGCATATCCATAGCTTCTATTCAAAAGTGTTTTTTCAATTCCCCACAACTTTAGCTTAGAAAACTGTGCAGAAAACTACAACAGCTGTTCCAAGGGAAAGCAGGAACGCAAGTGGGTTTTGAGCTAAAGGTTATTAAAAGCCATTTGGTTTGACTTCAGCATGTCTCTTTATCTTTGAGCTACAACACACATCTGTTAATTATTCTTTAATAGCTTCATCTTCTTGAGAATAAGCACATGAGTTACACTGGGAGACAAAACTGTAGGGAAGTAGATATTGGTGATTTCTGCAGAAGTAATTTGTGCCCAGTGACTTCAGTAGCAGCAGGATCAGGCACATGTTCATTCAATAACATTTATCAGCTAAGTGGAGCACAGGAGAGACGTCTTCCTCTCCACCTGTGCTCCTGTCCATCTTTGTTTCGGGCAGGAGACAGCTACAGCTGTTAGCAGAGCCCAGAGACTGCTGCTGCGATAGTGGACCACCAGCCACAGTCAGGGATCAAACTCCAATCCCACCCTCATGCTGAAGACAGAGTCAGGCTTAAGCTTTGAAGTGGCCTGGTTTTAATCTCCTTGAGAGCTCACACATCCTCTCAATTTGAGTATTAAGATGAGAAAGAGCTGCTTGAATAAGGACTACAAAACTCTTGAATAAGGACTATGAAATACTGTTTCATTAACAGCATTTTGCTGCTGCAGAAGTTTCTCACAAGTTTAAGATTTGCATACTACTTCAGGCACTCAGATACTGACGGCAACTTGTCCAGGAAAACGCTTTAATGCAAAAGGGAGGAAGTGGGGCTGAGTCAGAGGGCTTGGAGGGACACATAGACTTTGTTACTGTGTCTCCCACTGTCTTGACCTGACGAGATCACTTGGATGTGGATGCATTTCCACTCTCATTGCATCTGTTTCCTTTCCCCCTTCCACTGCCACAGCAGGTCAGTGCATGAACTTGCCAGGAAATGGGCTGTCCCACTACAGAGGATGGAGCAGCTAGTATTGTGAAGCTCTCATTTCCTAGAGAACTGACCCTCCACTAATTTCTCTCAAAAAACCAACAAATGAGCTGTCTGAATAGTTGACGCAAAACTATCAGGAGACCAGTGGCAGGCAACACACATCCTCAGTTCCAGGCAAGTCCCATGAAAGATCTGGTAAATTAAATTTGGTCCTGTACAGCACTGGCCAAGAGAAGGTGTGCTCATGGAATGAACATTAAGGTGGCATATCTATGGATCCAGGTGTAGGCCTTTCCAGCTCTTACCTGTCACACCTTCCTTCTTGCCGAGGAGCCAGAACTCATCCACCACAGCCAGCACCTCGATGACATCTCCCACGAAGAGAGGCAGCTCTTCAGAGACACTGGGACAGAAATCAAAGACTGCTCGTACCACAGAGCCAGCCTCCATTGTGCAGGGTCTGAAGGTGGATCAGCACCTATGGCTGAGACACAGCGAGAAGTTTGTTAGCAGCCAGAAACACCTGACGCTATCGCACATATTCTCAGAAAGTAAAACTCTTTCTGAGCACAAGAGGAAGGAACAGCACCAGAGGGTCCTGTCTTGAGCTGTCTGAAACCCCTTGCCACGTGAAACATGCCACAGGAGACAGGGGTTTCCAGCAATGCAGCCTCATGGTCTATCTTGCCTTGTCCAGCCCCTCTGGCTCTCTGCAGGGACACGTGTTTGTGCTGCAGCAGGGGGGAAACAGCAAGAAAATTGGAAGTGAATTCCCATCAGGAAGGAAGCAAGAGGAGGGGAGGAAGCTCAGCACTTCCCTGACATGCAGGGCAGGGCACCACTCACTTGCAAAGCCCCACCACGCATGCGGGATGTTCACAGGCATCCCCCCCTCCACGCCATCGCTCAGAGCCACAGGAACCACGTGCTACAGCAGTGTCATATTTCTGCTCAGCAAGAGAAGAGGTATAAAGTCCACTCAGTCCACAAGTTCACCCCACTATCCTCTTCCTTACTGGCCAACTCTTCCTGCTCCTGCCTGGTCTGACTCAGCCCAGGCATCCTCAGACCTGGCTGGAAATGCCCCTTCTGCCTTCTAAGTGCCAGGCTCAGCCATCCCCTGGGAGGCCTCATTGTGGCTCCTGGCAGAAGCCAGGCTGAGAGGAGGCTGCAGACCCTATCCAAGGCTCTGAGAGCCAAGGCTGAAATTCTTGCTGGCAGGTGACCTGAAGGCAGGCAAAGACGACCTCATTAAGGGCTATGTCCTGGATTCCTCCTTCTTCTGGAAGTGGCTGCTGAGCCAGGACGTTTCTGTATCATCTCTGCTTTGTACCAAGCAGCCTCACCATCAAGGCAATACACTGCACCACGGCAGCAGCAGTCCCGCAGTTTCAGCTGCTCCTTCCCCTCTTCCCAGATCCCTCAGGAGGGGTGCATCCATCCAACGCAACCAGGAATCCTAAGATTATTCCACAATATCTGCACTGGTGAGTGCTTCCTTTCATCTTCCTGTTCCATGGCAATTACGTGCAGGGCACAGCACTGCTGACGTGTCTCTGCCTCTGAGGTGCTTTCAGAGCTCTGCCCTCTCCAACGCCAGCACATCAGTATCCTCCCCACCAGCCCACCGACAGAGGCTGCTTTCCTCCCACATCACAAGCAGCGTCCCTGCTCTATCTGGCACAACTTGCCTGCAACAGGACCCAACCTGCTCCCTTCCCAAAGCACCTCGACAGGCATGGCTAACAATGACCCTCCAAGTGCCACCGAGCTGGCAACACCTGTCCCATACTCGGCGTGGCTTGTCAAATCGACCTGCCTAGCTAAGAGCAAAAAGAGTAGGGTGATGACACACACCACACCCCACAGCGAACACATGGGACCTCCCAGGGCCCCAGTTTCTCCATACAGCCACATATAGCCCACCTCAGGCCCAGAGAGTCAGGACAGGGGAAACTATCACAGGGAGCAGAAAAAAACGCCCCCACTGACGAAGAGCAGCCAACTTCCAGCGAGAACGCCAGTGGGGGATCCAGCCAGGGAAAGGCTTTTTGCTGACAGGACTGCTCTGTTTATCCAGCCCGACTCACCTCCTGGGAACAAAGCGGGTTTGTGCTCAGCAGTAACAGCTTCCTCAGCATGTCCCTCCCCACCCCCAGCCGTGGCCCTGCTGCAGCCAGAACACTGCACCCCAGCCCCCAGCCCACCTTTGCTGGCCCGTCCATCACTCCTATTGCTCTCCACTGCCTTCCCCGTAGCACGTGGGCTCCTTGGGGCACAGGCTGTCCCTTTGTCCCCAGCGTTGTGCTGGCTGTGCAGACAAAGAGCCCAATATCCAGCAGCCGACAGCACTTTGCCACCAAAAAGAGATGAATGGACTGGAGTGAATCAGGAGCACAAAGAGCTGCAGACTGGAGTAGCGGGAACCTACTGAGGCAGAAGGAGTAACAGTATTAAAAACATGACCGTGTGGAGCAGGGAAAAAGATGGAAGAGCCATCAATTAGCTTGGAAGTACTAAAGGCTAGGAAGGAGCCTTGTGTTGTTTGAGATGGGGTGGCTGGGACGTGCTGCTACATGCTCCGATAGAAACAGGAGAGCAACAGCGACTGGCACAGCAGGAGCAGCCCCTTGCAGGCACCCGGGGCTGCCCTCCACTCCGCAGCCACGCTGCCAACCGAGCTTGGGGCCCTAGGAATCCTTGCCACACATGAAAATGTGAACAGCTGCACTGGACAAAGCGGGGGCAATAATATTATAGGCATAATTGCTGCCTTGGGGTAGTTTGTTCAGGAGCAAGTGATGCATTTCTTCTGTCAAAAGTGTAATGCAACAGTGGGCTGAGAAATATGAGGATTACAGCATGTGTGCTGCAGACCCAAGGCCTGGCTTTGCTGGAGTCACTGGGTCTGAGGATACGACCCTCCCACTGTTGGGGGCTTAGATCCTGAAAACAGCAGTGTCATCTCCTTAACTCACCTGCAGCTCTAGGGGCCCATTTATCAAAACGTACAGGATTTTCCAATTACACAGAAGATCGAGAGGCAGGCAGGTCTGCAATTGTTCCACCACATATATATTAACTGCAGTTACAATAAAACATGGTCACTAACATATTCATGTGAAAAGCATGCCCTGAGAACCAGCCTATGAGGTAAGAAAACATGAAGCAATTTCTGAAACTGTCAAAAAAAAAATATTCCCAACAAGTTCATGTTCCCTCAGCAGCACCAAAACCAGGATCACTCCCTGACTCCATCTGAGTCTAGACAGTACAGTTCTGTATTCGAAAGCAGTGAATCAGTCTTGTGGGGTTCGCTTGCTCCATAACATGAGCTGAACACACAACGCTGTTTTACAGGACCTTGGCCTTGTCTTACTCCATGGAGTGCTGCCTGCCAACATTTTCTCCAAACCCCCACCTAGAGAAGGAAGCCTTCCAGCATCTTCTAGACCGGAAACTTACAGATTCCAACTCCTAAGGCTCAATGGTGGACCCGAGCTTCTCCCAGATTCATCCTGGATCTGGTGAAAATAAACATTCAGCAACAACTCAAGCAGAGGCTCCAGCAGGAAGAGTGCACTGCAGGGAGAGCCAGGCTCCTCTGCCTGTGATCCCCAGCGAGTCACAGCTCCTGAGGGCTGGCCAAGCACCATCCCCTCTCACCTCAAGGACGGGTGATCCGTGCTTGCCAGGGGGAGAGCGGGAGGGGTCCTCCACAACTGAGCAAACACTGAGACTTCACACTCTGGCTGGGAAAGGTCAGGACTGTGAATCGCAGGACTCCTGCCCCCGCCCAGCAGCAGATCTGCATCCAAAGAAAGCCTCACTGTGCAAGTATGAAGTTGCAGCGCAGCAGTGAACTCGCCCGGCTGAGTGAGTACACGCTGTCTCTGTCTCGCTGCCTGATCCCGCACAAACTAGGTAACGTGTTCCTGGCGCCCGAGTGCAGCCCGTCTGGTGCCAAGCTCCGAGTCTGACACAACACCATTGTGCAGCAAGGCAGAGAGTAGATTCCCAGGGCATTAATCACTCTCCCCAGCCCGCCTGCATGCATGCACGCTCAGCACGCGTTAACATTACCTCCATGGAAGACTGCCTATCCCACTTTGCCTCTGGAGCGTGTCTGGTCCAGCGTGGGCTGATGAAAGAGGGACCAGAATGAAATGACGGCTATTAACTCCCTTACAATATTGTTTTGAGACCTTCAGCACACACTGGATCAAGCCACAGCAGCCAAGAGAAAGAATTTACACTGACTCTGACAACTTCTCATATCCCTCCTCTCTTTTTGCAGCTGAAATTGGGCACGGTAAGAAGTGTCAAATAATGGACTCACCAGCACGACAAATAAGTGTCAGGCACTTCCTCGTAATGCCATTCCTTAGATGGAATCAGACCTACTAAAGCCCTTTTTGCATCTTGTTGATGGTACGGGTGAGCAAACAAGTCTCTGGACCTCAGAAACAGGCGTTGTGTCTTCCCATTTTTGCTGAAAGATGCTGAAGCAAGGATTTCAATCACTTCAGAAATAAGTCAGCAGCACAAACAGACCATTTTAGGCTGATTATAAAAAGTATTAATAGCCCCAGTAAAAGGAGAGACCCAAAGGATTTGCGGACAGCTAATCTAGTGGCATACCCAAAGCATGGATCAGTGAAAACACAATCCACCCCCAGCGACAGAGATGCTCCTCAGCCTGCTCAGTGCACCCTTCAGCTGCTGGATCTGGCTTCGACAAGACACCTGCTGCAGCTCTTGCTGCGCTCTAGGCTGTAGGACTGACACCTAAAATGCAGTGGGAGCAAACCAGAAGTGAGCTTGGCTTCTCAAACCATTGTTGTCAAGAACAGAAGCTTACTAACTACATGCTGAGACACTCCTACCCTTTTCCTCTGTTTCTCCCCATGGTCTCCAAATTCGGACAACCCTCCTTCCCTCCTCCTTACCCCACTGCATCTGCACAGTCCTCATCTGCACTTCAAGGGCAGGACATTGCACACCAGCATGCTTCACACGCTCAAATTGGCCTTCAGAGCTGCTGCCACTGCAGTCACTCTGCCTGCTTGGAGAAGAACACGTTGCTCTGTAAGTTCCCTGAGGTCCTTGCTCGCCTGCACATTCTTGGGTGGGATAAACAATACCCCGTTGAGCCAGGCTGCCTGGGCCCTGGCCTCAGATAGTGCCAGTGCAGGGACTGTGGCTCCGGCAAGCTTAAGAGCTGGTCCTTTGAATCCTGACAGAACAGACAACACAGCAAATAGTGCAAAAAAAGGACTACTGGTGTGGAGGAGAGCAGTCTGACTGCTGCAGCCTCTCGTCTGTCTCAGCAGATGCCTAAGAGCCCCCCTGCCAGGCTTCACACAGTGGGAAATACCAGATCTCCTCTTCTGTACTCTGCCTGCTAACCACATATGGCTCCCAGGAGGAAGAGGCATCTCCTCACTTTAAAAAGAAATAGCTTCTTTTGCTTTGGCTGGGACCTGATACACCAAAACTCATTGAAACGAATACATTAAGGTCCGATTGTCAAGCCCTCCAGAACCAGTAACACCAAGGACAAGGGCTGCTTAATCAAGCTCTGGCCTCCCAATACACCTGGGTGACAGTTTGTGGCATTTACCACAGGAGCCCTGCCACGTACCACACAAGTCATTCAAACCACTACTTCTTCTTTCCAGGTGGGCCCTGGCTGTCAGAGTGTTCTCACCTGCTCTGCTGCAGGACGTGGCTGGGGGCAGGCTTGTGGCATTTGCATGGGGTAAGTGGAGCTTGGCGAGGAAGGAAGAACTGCTTGTGCTGGGCCAGACGTCAAGCAAATGAAAGTCATCTTGAAACTGGAGCACAGCATCAATTTTTAATGCAAAGCAGAACATCTTGCCACAACATGTGAGCAAGGAGACTGTGATGGACATTTAATCTCTGGCACTGGGGACCCAAACACACAAAGGCCAGAACATCAGAATAGGAGACTAAGAGTTTCTCAAATTCTGTATGGAATGGAGTGGCTGCACGCACCTTACAGACCCTGTTACTGAGTCTTGTCTTCTCACACTGAGGCACACAGTTGTCTCTCTTTTGTAGACAGACTAAACCCATACAACACAGACATAAGGAACAGACAAAACCCCAAAAGCAGCACCACTTCTGCTATGAGGTACCCGTGGCTGGGGTAAGTATTACACAGTTAGTCATTACATCTTGAGTACATATCCAGAACAGGTCGAACTGGGACTACAAGGACATTCCTTGACACCAGAGCGCTTGACTTTGCACCCTGAACAGTATTTTTCAAGATAACTTTTGGACAGAAGCCCAGGATGATGCTTTGGTTGCTGGGCAGGGAGCCCAAAAATCTGCAAATTACTCAAGTTTTACTTGGAAACTCTGCTCTTTGCCCTCATTTGCTCCTGTTCTGTGCTGCTTGATACCTCCAGAGAACCTAAATCCCTGACAGGGACTCTGTCAATACCTGGCACCACGTGGACCTCTTCTTTTCAGAGACCCTAGGTGCTCCTGAGAAGATTTTACTTCCTAACACAAAGGTTCTAAAAATATGACTAAGTAAAAGCTGTATCACTCAGAAGTGAGATTGAGAAATCTGCAGAACATGATTAGAAAAATACTTTTGCTGGAGGTCGAGGAGACATTATCAGTTAAGGTAGTGAAGTGCTAAGGTAAGCACTATACAGGCAGCCTCATTCAAGCTCACATCACCACCATCACAAAGTCCATCTGAACAGTCACCCACTGCACAGACACCTCAACTGCACGCAGAACCTCGAGACGTCACACCGCCACATTTCCCATGACAGCCAGCACAGCCGGTGCTCCACAAGGCTCCAAGTGCTACTCCTTTCCTCTCCCCTACTGCTCAGTTCCTCCCATCCCACTGCCAAGTAAACATTTCTCTAAAATCCTTGTATGTTTGTACTTGCTTTTAATGTCAGTGCTATTCCTAAGTAGAACCACTGGAGAGACAACTGAAACCTTTGGCCTTGTCAGAGCAGTCAGGATTTCAAGAACAGAACAGCAGAAGCAGCCAGCTCAGAGATGTGGGCATTACTGGTGCTATGAAGGACCTTGCAAATAAGCAGGATACATTTAGACGCAATGCCCAGCACGACTCGCAGCCAGAGGAGTGAGTCAAGATGAGGGGGATGATGGTGACGTCTCGTAGCACAGTACAGAGGCTGTATTTGGCAAAGCATCTGTGAAACTGCAAATTCTCTATCCGCAAACTCTTTCAGACCTTTTGCAGAGGAAAAGACAAAAAATCACAATGGAAGCAAAGGAGAGAATGGCAGAGGCACGGAGAGAGAAAGCTTTTTCATTAGAAACTGAAAGTTGTAGAAACATGACAAACCTCAAAACAGATGTTACTGCTTATGACACAACTAGAGGCTCCTTGTCTAGGTACTATGGCAAGGAGAACAAGATGTGAAAGGACAGAGATGAGGTGAGTACTTCAAACACCAGGAAGAGCAGCAGGGATGTTTGAACTCAGAGGCTAAATTGCATCAAGGATGGGATCAGCTGAGGCACTGCATAGGGTCAGCAAAAAGGTCAGCACAGGAGCAGCTGCTTCCCAACAGAAGCAGCTACTGAGTGTGAACCAAGCGTGTATCCCCTGCCAAGGCCACTGGAAGAGGCACCTCTGTTAGAGTGCAAGGTGATGGTGTCAGGCTGACAACGATGCAAAGGGATCTGCACTTGCTGGAGTGAAAACAAATGGGGAACTCTCATGAATTTCTCCTCTCTGTCTGGCGCAAGCAGAGCAGGGAAGGCACAGCGCTGCAGCCTGGAGCGTCTGCTCTCTGTGCGCAACCACCTGTGCCACCCGACACCAGC